>NC_045156.1:1915000-1940000 GCF_900700415.2 Clupea harengus
CCCCTCATCCTTCTTAGTCAGGTCTGATATGAGCAGGGAGAGATTTCCAGGGGAATCCTGATTAGTCATCTGAATCCTGTCTGCATGTTTAGTCAGATCAATCTGCACACTGTCTTTCAACCATCTGGTATTCTGTGTCTGGAGATCAGAACAGGAACAGGGCAGGAGAACAGACTCTCCAGAGTATTTGGTGACTTCCATTGCTGTCTCATTTTGTAGAACACATTCTTTGGAAACACAAAAGGGCTTGGATTAATCCTCACATATAGATCCAAAGATGTCTCACTGCATTTATTCAACAGATGTAATGTAATTAAGTGTACATAATCATATGATTACATCTTGCTCGTTTCATAAAACTGAAAATATTAAAGATGTTAGGTGTGCAAGAGTGGGTATGTAGCAGCACATTACACAACAATATAAATTATTTGTGTGTGTCATAATAAGTTGAATTTTGTGTAGGCAATACAATGCATTCCATCACAGTTTCATTGATCCTTGTAAAGAAGGCAACACAGAATGTATGCTCTCTCTGAAAGTGTGCAGTTCACATTGTAAAGTATGTACACTCTGGAAGTGTATGAGTAGCAATGAAAATGTAGAGACTGCTTTGGAAAGTCATAACTCAGCTGGGTGTAGTACTGACTCACCTGCATCGATTCTGACCACCCAGCACAAGAAAAACACAATCATCCACATTCTTACTGACAGGTGCCTTTGCAGTCTCCCTCTTTCTCTCTCTCACACACACCAAGGGTGTTTGCAGCCTCACAGTCCCACATACACACACTGATGTCACAGCCTTTCTCCTCATAGTCACTTTACTCTCCTCATCTGATTGGTCATTCACAGCCATCCCCTGCAACATGACATCACGTGGAACAAGTGGTCAAGATGAGCAATAGCAATACACTTCTGCTTTCAGCTGAAGTGCTGGACAATAACGATGCAGCGACTAGCGGAAACTTTTAAATAAAACTACTACACATCCATGCCCTCTACAGACACACAGCAAATCTCATTCACATTTCTCCTATTTTTGCTAGTTTAGCTGTAAGAGAAAAAAAGAGGCCATAGAGTAAATGTACAAAGACTGTTCTCTCAACAGAGAGAAGCGTGGTCAGACCGCCACATTTCTCCTTAGTTCTCAGCGCACACAGAATTACCCAGAAGTGACACAGTTGACATGTGAATAATGATGTTTTCACACAGAACAAAACGTTCTCAGACTAAATTCTGACTTTCTTCACTGGCCACACACTCGCTTCCTCACAACAATCCCACACAATAGATTACTGGCATTTCCTGTGACTTCTCCTCCTATACAAGCATTTGTGTCTGTGACGGGACCGAGCGGAGTCACCGTGTGCGGGTGGGTCTGGCCAAAACTCAGAGGCAGAGTATGTTTGACAAAATTATTTTATATTTCATAAGGGTTAGGGTTAGCAAATCAAGCAAGATACCCGTCCATATGCCAACCAGTGAAGTGAAAAAAAAAGAAACAATTAAAAAAATATCAGAAGAAGTTCAGCACTTGCAATTGCCCTGATTTGTAAATCTGCTGGCCTCTCAAATGCAGAGAACACATTTCAGCATTCAAGTCAATACTTACACATACTCTAACAGAGCAAGACTAAACTGACGACATAGGACAATGGGGGACGCGCTAACATGTCCAGCGCTATGGGGACTCATCAGTTCCCTGTTAAAGACACAAGGCATCATTTATTTATTTATTTTTGTTCATTCAAATGTTTTTATAATGTCATCATGATGCCATAATGCCATAATGATGGAACCCAGAAAGAACATTGAAAATATCACATTCCTGATGTCCTGATTCCTTGTTTTCTGTCGTGGTGATGGTATATGCATTAGATTCAGAAAAAAACAAGGTATATAGAATGAGCAAAACATTTCTGTTTCAGACAGTAAACACAATGTATGGCAGCTTCTGCCCGTATTCGGAAGGTCTGGCTTCTATGGACACTACCCTTGAAGGCTTCAGTGGTGTCAGCTGTGATGATGGAGTTGAACCAGTAGATGGCGCACATACAGCATCACCACCCCTTTCTGTGAGCTCTGCACCCCTCCTGCTCCAAGGGGCAAAACATCACAGGCAGCCCTCCTCTCTGACTCCATCAAGACTAAGCTGCCTGTGTATTAACAGCATTTGCTGCATGCTTTTTGGAGATGCAATAAGGATATACAAAAAGCTGAGTTTGGGACAGAGAAGTGCATTCTGAAAAATTGTATATTACACAATGGGTAGAGGAGTGTTTCATTTTGGGCGATGTTGAAATGTCTACCAGGGAATCACACATTTCAATCTCAAGAGAGGAGAACATGAACCACCTTCTAATACACTTGATGAGTGTATAAAGTACACTTTAACACTGTCCTACATAGGGAAATGAGATGCAGATAGAAATGCAGCCTGATATGAATAGTGAAAAGGTCTACCAATTTACCCTTTTACTGCCGAGACCGTATCCTTTTTAGGTAAAAACAAATCCAGCAAACTAACACAGCAATTTATTACATGACGCATTCTTGGTCAAAGTATTCTTAACCTCGCTACCATTTCACTTCCCTTTCCCTCTATGATGAAACAACCACATTTTGTGCTTACCTAAACTATTTGCAACATTCTAGCCCAAACCGGTGGTTTTTATTAGGCGTGTGTAATGTTCCAACTGTCTACAAAGACAGAGCCCACATAAGCTGTGTGTATGCACAAGGTCACTCTTATTTCCTCACATCACCCATATGTCATACATGTCTATGCTACTCAGGCTCTTTCAGTGAGTTAACCAAATTGGGATAAGCTGATCAGCAATAAGGTGTGATTGGTCAGAACAGGAGCTAGATCATTGGTCATTCAGGTGATTAATCGGGCGCTGTTACCCCGCTAAAGTTGCATGACAACCGACAACCATTCTGACAGGAAGTGTCCATCTCAGAGGTGCAGTCCACAGGAGCATCTCTCAGCCTGAGAGTGAGCCCAGATGCCCAGCAGTGAGTCACTGCACCTTAATGCCATGAAGTAGCACTCCCTCTAACTGTCTTACAATGAAACACCCCATCTAACTGTATTACAATGAAACACCCCGACCTGCCCCACTGAATCTGTAGGATAACTCAGGAGTAAAGACAGAGCTGTGCAGTCATGCTGCACACAAATGCAAACTGGTTGGTCTTCGAGGTAAATCGGCCCCCTTAAAAGAGCCGTACTGTACACAGCTCAAAACTCTTTAGCATTCTTGAAAAGTTTTGCACAAGATAGAGATGCTGTGGTCCCCGACATTAACCCATTCATGTTTCATTAGAAAATATTTTATTTGTTCAAAATATACACCCTGCATTATCTGTATCTACATATACATTTATAATGCATTCTCATTTACAGAAAATAGACGACAGATATATTGATAACAATGAACTAATTTATACATCAACGCAAGAGTTTTCCAGTAACAGGCATAACTAACATTTCATTGCTGCTTAGAGAGAGGCTAACATGTATCAGCATTTATTATAACAGGCACATGTTCAAATCTGAATTGAAAATGTCATGAATAGCATTATAAATCCAAGTGATAATTGCATGACTAGTTAGTTTAGCAAACTATAAATGTGAGCGTAATAAAAACTCTTACACTGAAAACACTCATGTGCTTACATGAACAAAGTGTGGTGGTCTGTGGGGGTGTCATGGCTCATCTGGTTTTGATCTTGGCATATTCTGTGTCGTCACCTGTGTCCATCTCCACTTGGACTACTCTGGGTTTTTTATCATGGACAACAGTTGAGTAAGTCACGTCATCCTACAGAAAATAACAGGTCATTTTGTTTGGCAGGTACACCACACACTGCATGCTGTTTGCATGTACAACCGTACAAAAGTTCAGCCCTAAAACACATCCTCCATTGAACAAGGGCGTTTGAATCAACTTTACCTCCTCTTCTGCTTGTGTGGATCTGTCCTCTATGGTGTCCTGAACAGTGCAGTACACCCTGGTGTCGTCCTAAGAAAGTCAAGAGGCCACCAAGAGCAAACACAAATATAAAACGTTTTTCTATGCAGACATGAGGTTAGTGAGCCAAATGGACACACACAGAGACAGACACACAAACACACACACACACACACACATACACACACACACACACACACACATATACACTTCTGATAAAAAGCCAAATACACACACACACAGACATACCAAGACACACAGACAGACACACACACACATATACAGCCAGCTTCTGATAAAAAAAGACCACACATTGCCACAAGCCATTTTCATATCGATTAAACACAACATGCATCCATATTTCCATATGGGTTAACACACAATATACAGCTAGAGTTATTGTAAAGACCAACTTAAACTACCTGGTCTTCCTCATGCCTCTGTCCTGATTTTGTACATTTCCCTTTTTGACCTAATGGAACAAAGAGATTTGCATTAAAAGATGCCTATTTTTCTCTCTCTGCCTGTGTGTGTGTGTGTGTGTGTGTGTGTGTGTGTGTGTGTGTGTGTGTGTGTGTGTGTGTGTGTGTGTGTGTGTGTGTGTGTGTGTGTGTATTTGTGTGTGTGTGTGTGTGTGTGTGTGTGTATTTGTGTGTGTGTGTGTGTGTTTGTGTGTGTGTTTGCGTGTGTGTGTGTGTGTGTGTGTTAGTCTACCTTTGTGTCTCATGTATAGGAATATAGCTCCTCCCAGCAGCAGCAGCAACAGGAGCACAGCAGCAATGATGAATATGTAGAAAGGTGGTTTGGTTTCACCGTTACTCCGAGAGTCTAGAAATAAACACAGCTTTGCTCAAAGCTTTTCCTGTAAGACCCACCTCTAACTTCTGCATCTTCTTGGACTTTTCAACAGAGACGTGCAATACTGTCCCGAGCCCCTCCTTCAGGAGGTATTTGTGTTGGTGACTACATTTCAAATGTTGTTAAAGCCGTAATCAGTCGCCCGTATATGTAGTCCAGATTGAACTATGGTTGTCTCCAGATGCATTCCTTGTACAGATGTTAACATGACCAAGCAAGGCAAGGGCACTAATGGGTGCACTACACCAGAGACTACCAGAGGCTAGGAGTTAGCCCCAGCACATCACAGTGCAGGCACTGCTAAAGCTGGAAGAAATTAAAACTAGCCAGCAAATAAAGTTGATTGTGAATGAGAGGTATTCCATATCTAATGTCTAATAATAATGGGCAGAGGGGCCAGTGCTCGAGAGCAACACACTGCACTGGCTGGAATAACAAGCAGTCAGCTGCAGAGAGAGGTTTTAAAAACACACAAACTGCACACTGCCCAAACCTAAAGGGCCCCATACATCACATACCAAAGGGTTCAGCCCGGGACAAGATATGAACATTCAGTTTCAACGTTTAATTGTCAACTCGTTCAGATTCCACCAATTAAGGTTCAATAAAGAAGAGGTCTAGACATAGGAATTTAAACTGCACTGTTGATATTGGGTCAAACCTTTTTCCTTGGTTGCTAGTGTTTGTTTTCCAGGAGATGATTTAGTTGTGATTTAGTTAGTATGTGTTTGCTGGTGACATTGGAGGAAGATATGGAACAATAAGAACGTTATTTTAATAAAGGGTCAAGTGGGATTAGAGTCTTATTCAAAGACAAATAGGGAAAAAATGCAGGCACTGTTGTTAATGGGACAAACCTTTTTCCTTAATTGCTGGTGTTTTTTTTCCAGGAGATGATTTAGTTGTCGATGTGTTTGCTGGTGACATTGGATGAAGATATGGAACAATAAGAATGTTATTTTAATGAGGGGTCAAGTGGGATTATGTTAATGACTTAAACTATCGACAATCAGACCATAGAATAAAGCTAATTGCATACCTTTGACCAGGAGGTTAACATATTTTGTAGAGTGTGTATCAACAATACATATATAGGTTCCCTGGTCCTTCTCACTCAGGTCTGATATGAGTAGAGAGACGTTTCCTGGTGAATGGCGGTTTAACATCTGAACTCTGCCTCTATAGGGCCCAGTTGTGTTAGATATTTCAGTATCCATGGATCCACTCCTGCTGGTGGTCATCCATCTCACACTCTCAGGTTTGGCACGCAGAGAAGAACAGAGGCAGGGCAGCAGTGCAGATTCTCCTGAGTTTCTCTTAATCTGAAGTGTTATGAGCTGTTCCATTAGAGTGCATCCTGGAATAAACATGACACTTAAAACACATTCTGTGTGTTCTAATGTAAAGGCAACCTATGAGAAAGGTCTGTAAAAACACATATAGAAATCACACTTGTCATGTACTCGTACTTGTGTTTGTACATATGTTGAAAAGAGCAACAAACTGCTCCTGCTCTGAAAACATATATCAAATGGAGAAAAAAAACGATACTGCATATACAGAATCTGAGAGTCTTATTGAAGGACAAATACGAAAATAATGCAGGCACTGAACGGGGTGTTGCATCAGATACCAGAAGAAGAGGAAGCTAAAACGGTACACACAGTCATTTTCTACAGTTCTTGTTCTTCAGTTTACAGATTTTTTCATATGGCAATATACAAACTATTTCTTGTATTTCTTTTACAAAAACATATGATAGAACAACATCATGAATTGTATTTCTGAAGCTTGGGGAAATCATTTGTCATTCTAACAGTGTCAGTTTCGGTAAAATGGTAAATCATATCAGGTGTCTGAAAGGTTTTTGTTATTAATGTCCTACCTGTAACTGTGAGTGTGAAGTCTCTGTAGCTGTATTGGTGACCTTCACATCTGTACTGCCCCTCATCCTCCTTAGTCAGGTCTGATATGAGCAGGGAGAGATTTCCAGGGGAATCCTGATTAGTCATCTGAATCTTGTCTGCAGGTTTAGTTGGATCAATCTGCCTTTGGCCCTTCCACCATCTGACACCCTGAGGTTCAGCCTGGAGATGAGTGCAGGAACAGGGCAGGAGAACAGACTCTCCAGAGTATTTGGTGACTTTCAATTTAGTTGTAACTTGTAGATCACATGCTTTGGAAACACAAAAAGGCTTGGATTACTCCTCACATAAAGATCCAAAGATGTCTCAATGCATTTAATCAACAGATTTACTGTAATTAAGGCAGGCTGTACGTGTACATAATCATATGATTACTTATTCCTTGTTTGAGAGCTTGCAGCACATTACACAACAATATAAAGGATTAGTTAGTGTGTGTCATGATGAGTTGAATTTTGTGTAGATGATACAATTCGTTCAATCACAGTTTCATTGATCCTTGTAAAGAAGGCAACACAGAATGTATGCTCTCTCTGAAAGTGTGCAGGTCACATTGTAAAGTATGTACACTCTGAAAGTGTATGAGTAGCAATGAAAATGTAGAGACTGCTTTGGAAAGTCATAACTCAGCTGGGTGTAGTATTGACTCACCTGCTTTGATTCTGACCACCCAGCACAAGATAAACACAATCATCCACATTCTTACTGACAGGTGCCTTTGCAGTCTCCCTCTTTCTCTCTCTCACTCACACCAAGGGTGCTTGCAGCTTCACAGTCCCACATACAAACACTGATGTCACAGCCTTTCTCCTCATACAGTCACTTTACTCTCCTCATTTGATTGGTCATTCACAGCCATCCCCTGCAACATGACATCACGTGGAACAAGTGGTCAAGATGAGCAATAGCAATACACTTCTGCTTTCAGCTGAACTGCTGGACAATAATGATGCAGCGACTAGCGGACTATAAACATTTTCAATAAAACTACTACACATCCATGCCCTCCACAGACACACAGCATATCTCACACATTTCTCTGACTTTTGAGTTGGAGCAACACAATGGAACAGGAAAAAATTTGAACTGTAAAAGTAAAAAAAAGAGAGAAGAGAAGCGATAGATCAAGTGTACAAAGACCGATCAAGAGAGAGAAGCATAGTCAGACCGCTACATTTCCCCTCAGTTCTCACACACAGAAATAACCACACTTGTGTGTGAAGTGACACACCTGATGTGTGAAAAGTGATGTTTCAATTCCTCACTGGTCACCCGCCCCCACCCATACCCTGTGAATTCTCCTCCCATACAAGCATTTGTATTGTGTATTTGTTTGTGTGTCGTTATTTGTGTGTATGTGTGTGTGTGTGTGTGTGTGTGTGTGTGTGTGTGTGTGTGTGTGTGTGTGTGTGTGTGTGTGTGTGTGTGTGTGTGTATGTGTGTGTGTTCAGCCACATTAGCAAAACTGTTAACTGCTGCCCTTGGTACACTTTTTTTGTTTTTTGGTCCTTAGGATAACGATAATGTTTTGTCTTGTCACCTGATTGTATTTCTGTCTTTCTGGTTTGTTGAAAAACAGGATGTGGTGTTCCTGTACTTCAAGTTAAACACAACTGCCATTGTCTGTCCATCACTGACTTGACAAATGCTCAAGATTACACTCATTTGTGTAGATTTCACAGATGTTAACGTCACAATTATTATTTTCTACAGATTTGACACAATTTCAATACTTTTTGAAAAGGAATTGAACAAAAGTGTTCGTCAGTGATAGAATGGTCCACCAATAGTCCATGCTGTGTGTGCTCTCATTCCTCCTGTAAAATGGCTGTTACTCAGTAACCCTCTCTGTCTGTCTCCCTTTTTTTGCTCTTCTAGAAAACACATTTATGAGGCAATGGGGACCTTTAACCTAAAGGAAATCCTGTCAGCTCAGACGTTTTTTTGATGACTGTGGTTCATGCAGTGGAATAGTCTTTGTGGAATTCTCTTCTATACCAGAGGACGTTGAAGGTAAAGAATCTGAAGATCACGTAAAGGATTTTTGGAGGAGGCATTAAGACACATAATTACACGAGAAGAAAATGGTAAGACTTCAATGACATTTCCACAGCTTTACTGCTCGTGATCATCACATGGTCACATGACAGCTATCCTGTGATGACAGTAGAGTGGAATCACTTTGCGTGAACTGAAATGATCAGTGTTTAAACAATAATACATGCTGTATGTCATGGCTATGTACTTATGGGACACAACATTTTATGTTATAAGTTGTTATATCAAGATTCTGTCAATTTCTGTGAACTGTGAAACAAAAGTTGCAATAGTATGTGCCGCTGAGTTAAGCTCCATATCTTCATTGCCTCTTTTCAATGTGAACTTTAAGTAATCTATAATTCCTAATAATTTAAAAGGCTCTAAAGAGAGGATAGAAACTCTGTGAGGTTTTAAAGTAGACTAAACTTTTCTGTGAACTCAAATGATACATTTTGCCTCGTCACAGTTTCACCTGCATACACAATGTCTTCGGACTGTGTGGGGTTGTGTGTGCTGTTGTGTTGTATTTATGTGTGTTTGATTGTCGAATGCAATATGTTACTGTTCACCCTGTAATTCCCATGTTGTTGTGCACTCTTACTGTGCTCTGCACGGACCCCCACTGATCTCAGGAGGAATCGGGTCTGAGCATCAGCGCAGACAGCATCAGGGTCACAGAGGTCACTGAGGATGGAGATGCCCTCATCTTCACCATCACCTCTCAGAAGGTCAGCCAAAACTCACATCCCAATCTTATACCCAATAACTTACCATACATGTTATCAATTCTTCTACTCGTGTTTTAATCTCTCCTCTCTCTCTCCTTCTCTCTGTCCCCTCTTTCCCTTCTCTGAGTAGCTAAACAGTGACGTGGGGGTCTGCGTTTGCCGCACGTTTGAGGACTTTGAGTGGCTGCAGCAGAGTCTGTTCAGTCAAGAGGATGTGCCTGGACTGCAGGGGGTCATAGTCAGTACCTTACCGTTCTCATGCCTAACCCAAAGCCTTGTGTACTGACCCTGACACTGGGTTGGGACATTCATGACCTCTTAACACATTAGCCCTGGTGCATGATGGGCCTGTTTTTATGGATAAGTGCTTTTTATTAGTGGGGCATGTATGCCTCGTATCCATGTCATGGGATGTGGCTTTAAAACCAGTCTTTTTTGTCTCTTTTTGATAGTTCCCACCGCTTCCAGGAAAACCACTGTCATCTCCTCAGTCCCAAGCACAAGCCAAAGCTCTGAAACAACTTGGTAGGGAGCACTCGTGTACCCCCATGTTCAGACCCAGTTCAATAAACAATTATAGATAAAAAATGTTTGCTATGTACACATAAATATTGATTATGGGAACTACTTTTAGTTAAAGTTATATTAACTACTTTTCTGTTATGTGTATTATACAATTGATGTAGTGCCATTTAATAACTGGGCTGAGAAGGAGTAAAGCTGGGCCTGCCATTAGCCTGTGTGATCCCAAGCCTGTGCACCTTGTCTGTGGATCTGTCAGGTTTCCTGGCCCTCGGAGATGATTGGAAGTCCTACTGCAAAGCCCTGGAGATTTATCTGCAGCAAGTGGCCAATCACAGCACTCTCAGCAAAAACAAGGCCCTAGAAAGTCTGCTGACCAACTCAGAGGTGAAGCAAATACAAACCCTTTTTTTCACTTCCTTCCAGTCAGTTTGTTTGAGAGATAGTGAGGATAACAGCCACAAAAGTCCCAATCAAGCTTTCACTTCCCACACATCTGTATATCGTCAAGAGTACTTTTTCCATTCCAGTAAATTCTGCAGGTTCATTCAAAATGAAATAAATAATAATAAATAAATGCAACCTTGTTTGAAATGCCATTGTTATGATGCAACTATTATCCAACACACTCATGATTCCTTAGAGAACAACTTCAAGGCGCAACTTCAAAGTGTAGTTCCATTTCCTTCATAGTGGAGCTAGGCTAACTTAGAGTGTTCAAAATATGTGTCATGCAGGTTATTGTCTTAATTACTTGAGTAAGACAAGGTTCAAACAAAACAAAGTGAATGGTTCTTTGTTTTGCCTCCTCACCCGTATCCAGTGTCATCATTAAACACTGTACCACACTCTACCTGTCTCCATTTTCCTGAAAGCGATATGTGTTCTTCAGCCTCCAGGGAAACAACGTGTGCATAAGGGCATCTTCAGTCGACTCAGCCAGGCTGTGGGGGAGCTGAGGAAAGAAAACCACAAGGTCCAAGATCCTCACAAGGCTATGTAGACACACTGTAACAGCAAACAGCAGAATGTTTCGTTGTTGCAGTACGAGTGAAGGAGTGTGTAGATAAGTTCTGTTAGGTGCAATAAGCAAAGTTGTTTAATCTGAGAAACTAGAGTTAATGACAAACGTAAAGGCAACTGTAACATTTCTATAAAGTATTGTATCACACACTGTGATTATACACCTGATGACCACATTATTGATTTCATTCCTAGGATCTTGATGACTTCTTCCAAAATGAGAGGAATAACAATTTGAGCATGACTCAGTTCAGTAAGACTGCCACTGAGGTAGGTCTTCTGTCTTTCTCTTCGCAAAAAAGAATAACAAAATAATTGTATGTGCTGTTGGATTCAAGTAAGAACCTTCATTTAAATACCATACCACATCGTTTATGTGTTGAAGTTACGCCTGGTTAAGTTTGATTTAAGTTTTGTCTCTGCTATCATGTTCATCTCTACCAGAAATTCCTTGAGGTCGTGCTGTCAGAGCAAAGTAAGAAAAATAGTCACAAAATTCTTCATGACAGACGAGTGGTGATTGGGTATTTCTGACGAGGCACATTTTAACCTCTGTGCGTTCTGATGTTCCAGAATTAGCTGTGGCTTGTGGGCATCTTTCCACCTCCCTTCATCTGTGTGTGAATCAAGAGGGCTCTGATGCTGGGAACTTCTCCAAGTAAGTTTGACAGGAATACAGAAAGTGTATACCTACTAACACAATCAGAAAGAAAGTGTATACCTACTAACACAATCAGAAAGAAAGTGTATACCTACTAACACAATCGGCACCATTGCCCTAATCTCTGAATGTGCGTGGCGGTTGTTTACAGGATTTGCATGAAGCTCTCAGAAGTAATTGATGCAGTTAAGGTAGGATTTGTATTTGATCCAATATATGTACTACTATTATTATTAACTTGCAAAGACCATATTTGAGAAGGAGAGGGTCTGTATTGTTTTTCTATGATGTTTTGTTCATAGAGGAACTTTGAAAAGGTGGCTGACAATAATTTGTCCACCCTGGGGCTGGGCCTAGACATGGAATACCGTGGTCAAGAGGCTAAGAAGGTTTGAACGGGTCCTCCACAAATACATACAGTAAATATATCAAATATATACAGTACTGTGCAAAAGTTTTAAACAATTCTGTAAAGTCATGATACTTTCAAAGTTACATGAATAGTTTTAATTTAGCAATTAACAACATACAAAGTGCAGCAAACCAATAATACCTAAACTGATTTCAGTAATTTCAAAAATAATGTTTAATGTTTAAATCTAAATATGAATTTTCCTATTGACACACAGAATGCAGAAGATAGCAAATAACTGCGTTGTGAAACATGCCCAAAACCTTTGCACAGTACTGTACATCTGAACTGGCAACTCTTTATGCTAGATTACATTGGGTTGAATAATTGGTATTTGACTTGTATTTCTAATCTTTTTGGTTTAGTTGTGTCAATGATGAATTAGTTGAGGGTACTTTTGTGTTGTAGGATATGCTTTTCAGAAGAACTTGCAAACTAGTGGAGTTGGAGACAGCCGTCAAAAATGCAGAAAAGGCAAAACCCAACAAGAAAGCCATTGTAAGTGTACCGCATTGGCACACAGATACTCAGTGGTGTGTGGTCATTTTGTCAGTCTGTTATCCATTAATCAAATTAAATTAGGAAAGGTATTCAAAGGGTCAATGTTTAACCTAATTCCCCCCCCAAAGAAATACAGAAAGCATATCATAACGATGTATAATTGTGACATCCATGCAACTTCCAAAAAGACATATTTGGAGACAAATGTAACCATTTCAAAGCATTACTCACACTAGTGGGATACGTCATGGTCGGCATTCATGAGTCAAGAATTCAGTCATGAAAGCTCTCAGTGAGTTCGTTCCTTCCCACTCATTCTCTCTCTTTCTCTCACTGAAGATGGAAGAGGTGAAGAAAGTGGTCGAGAAGGATTTTGACCAAATCTCTTCTATTGCCAAGGAGGAGGTGAGGCCCAGCCGTCCCCACACTTCAGCATCATTCGTCACGTTCATGGGCCTCATGGGACCATTGTGACTGATCATTGTGCTATTATCACTGTTGTTTACTAGATTGGGTGCTTCAACAAATGCAAGGTGACACTGCTGAGAAGCTCTCTGGTCGACTGGTGTGAGAAGCAGCTCCACACAGCCCGTGAAGACCACGAGCTCTTCTCCAGGCAACTGGAGGCCTGCGAACAACTGTGTGTGACTGAATCAACTGAAAACAGAATTGAGTGAGGACAGACCTCTATACACACTAGTGCAAACCCCTCACACATTTAGATGTTGATCAATACAGGCCAGTGGTCCTTACCTACATTGATAAATATTAATTCCACAAGAATTCTTGTGGTTGCAGTTTACACAGCAGTTCACACAACCCCCCCCCCCCCCCCCCAAAAAAACCTAAATCGCTTGATGTCAGATGAACAGCTGGGATGACATTCAGAAGAAATTGCACATTTAAAATAAAGAATGAAATAAATACAAATGTGTTTTGTCTATTCTAAATATAGCATTGCAGAATTAAATGTGTTATATTTCCACCACAGAAACCACCAAACTGACTGTTATGCATGTCAAGGGTCTGTTTGTGTGTGTGTGTGTGTGTCCGTTTAAGATGTACTGTGTGAATGCAGAGCATCAGCTCTCTCATATAGAATATATGTAATGCTACATAACATAGCTTTATTTATTTTTTATCCTTGAGCTTGGTTTCGTTGTTAGTAAGAACATAAAATTCAAAGTAATTCCTAATGTGATGTCCTTGAACTGACAGAAGCCGTGTTGGCAGAGCCCATATTTTCAGTTGCATTATTGTCACTTCACACTGCCAGTGTAGCGTGCAGAAACAGAACGACTAGACTTCCTCAAATGTACTTTCCCCATAATCACATAGTGCAGACGCACGAGCCTACATTTTCACACCCCCAGTTAACGTTTTACCACTGAGTGCATCACACTCCAGGGTGACAGGTTGTGGTGGTCACATGTTCTCCAACTCCCTGATTCAGGCCTATTCATCAATGTCCTCATTTGGCTTACCATACCAAACACAGCCTAAAGAGTTGCAACACCTTTTCAACGGCCTTTCTAAAACCTCAGAGCTAGAAAAAGAGATACTGCGTGCAGAGACACACGTCCTTCTGCTTGCCTTTCCTTCCTCTATGTGCTTCTTTTTTCAAACTCCTTCCCGTATTTGAAAATTTCTATGTTGTGCAACGTATACAACCCTGCAGGGAAACATGTTTGTAGAAGAACAGAAAAGAGGCCAGAGGAGCACAGTTGATTATTTATAACTCTTATTTATTCCAACATATATAAAATAAAATGGGTGAACTACTGTTCTGCTAGTCATACATTTGGGGGTTATGGCACTCATACCCTGAAACTCAAAAGGAATGATCAGAACACCTTGCTTATTATCCTGTATTCCTAACAAACAGTACTTTTCCTCTCCAAAGTGCTTCTGTTTTCTTAGGCTTTTGGACCCTTAGCACCATTCTCGGCCAGAGTCCTACTTTGAACTCAACTTTGTGCTTCTAGGCAGCATGGCTTCTGTCATCCCCAGTCTCCCACATTGGACAAGCCTCCTGCGCTATGCTGGCATGGGCTCCGGGGATTAGCTCACAAATTCTGCCCAGGGAGTTCAGTTCAGGCAGGGTCTGCCACACAGCGGAAGCCCAGGTTGGAGGCTGAGCTGTCAGGGGTGTTCTGACTGCGAGCTGCACATCTGTATCTGTAACAGTAAGACTGGAGAGAGAGAAAAAGAGAGAGAGAGAGAGAGAGAGAGAGAAAGGGGGGGGCACAGAGAGAGAGAGACAGAGAGAGACAGAGAGAGAGAAAGAGACAGAGAGAGAGAGAGAGAGAAAGAGAGAGAGAGAGAGAGAGAGAGAGAGAGAAGGGGGGGCACAGAGGACAGAGACAGGCAGAGAGGGCAGGATGAGCAAGAGAGAAAAGCAGAAAGGTGTGAGTAAGAGGGAGGAGAAAGTGAGGCCAAGTGGGAGGTCCATCTGTTACACATTGTCAGATTTAATTAGGTAATCAAGGTGGATGTGGACTTCGTAAGGTGTTAAAAGAAAAACACACACACAGATATGTCAACAGACAAAAACTATGTACCTTGTGACACATATATGACCCTCCTTTCTTCACGCGGTCTGAACCAGAGGCTGGTCCTGTCTGCAGATTGAGGGTATAAATAAGTGGCTATACAAAGCACAACACAAAGTACGTGTGTGTGTGTGTGTGTGTGTCTCACCGGATTGCGTTTCTCCTCTGGTGTGTGATGTACAGTCCACCAGTCAGCAGTCCACTCCCAGGCATTTCCTACCATTTCATACAGGCCAAAGCCATTAGCAGGAAATGACATCACCTGTAAAAGGAAGCGAATGCAATATGACACGGTGAATAAATATAAATGCATTCACACTCATCACTGCACATTTCCAGCTTTCATCCAGTAATCAATCTATGATATCATTAGCTTAAAGTCATCCTTATCCTCACCGGTGAGGAGTTGATGTAGCCGTCCTCTCCAGTGTTTTCAGTAGGGAAGTCCCCCTGCCACAGATTAGCATAGTGCTGTCCTCTAGGCAGCAGTTTGTTTCCCCAAGGGTACAGTCTGAAACATAGTAAGAGCCATACATTCACTCCAACACAACCCCTAAATACTTTAGTAACAGTAATTTACACATACCAGAGCAAAGAAACAAACTACGGCTCACTAAAATACAAGCCCTCACAACACACAGACACCCACCTGTCCTGTAACCCTCCCCTGCATGCATACTCCCACTCCGCTTCTGTGGGTAACCTCCGCTTGGCCCACTTGCAGTAGGCCTGGGCATCTTTCCATGACACATGTAGAACAGGGTGATCCAGCCTAAATCGACAGAGGTGGAGAGAGAGAATGTGTGTGTGTGTGTGTGTGTGTGTGTGTGTGTGTGTGTGTGTGTGTGTGTGAGTGAGAGAGAGAGAGACCAACACAGAAAATGGAAGTAAACAATCCATAGATATCAAACATATCAAGAGAAAAATGTATATACATAGAGAGAGACAGTCAGAGAGAGAAAGAAAGAAAGAAAGAAAGAAAGAAAGAAAGAGAGAGAATGTTACACATACACTTTTGGCTGAAACTTTTATCAAAAGCGATTTTCCAGCAAGTACTGGTATGAACCAACATAGTTGTTACAAAAGGTGGAGCGGCCTAATACAGCATAACAGATCACCCCCCTTTTACGACAAGATGAAGGGCGTGTGGGTGCTGACCCCTAGTGGTTCTAATTCCAACTGTTACAAGTCACATCGCCAAGTAGCATGATGTTTAAGAAGGGACTACACATCACAGGTTCTACATAAGGAAACCCAAGCACACATGATGTTCTAATAGCAAAGTCATCATATCAGAACACTATGAGCAAAACTGTACGCATGTCTGTGTGTCACATATATTAATGAATATCTATTCTATTGTGGTTGTTATACAATTACTTAACACAAAATATAAGTAAATTGCATAAATACAAAATTTCTATAAGGGCTACAAGTCCTAACAACTGTACATCAGGTAACGTTCAAAACAGTTTCTCAAATAGATTGAATCCTCAGGTAATTCTCAGGTAATTATGATGGACACTGCTGATGAGAAACTGTTCAAAATGATAGTATCTACATCATTTAATGATGATAGTTGTTCAACGACAATGCCCACTAAACGAGTACATCATTCCATCCTCCAAGAGCTATGATGATTCACTGACATGGCACCAGACATAAGCTATAGGATGTGTCAGATTGTTATTTGTGAATGAAGCTACATGTGTTATAGATTTACAAGTACCTGTTTGAGATGGAGGAACCAGGACCCTCAGGATGACTCCAGTTAGCTCCCTTCACTGGCAACCACCAGGGGGCAGCAGCCACCTGCAGACGTTACACACTGCTATTACAGTTTTTTCCAATCATTTTAGTTCTTGTACCTATACCATGGATACTTTTCCCAAACACTTAACACAGTGGGCTTTACAGACACACACCTCTGCATATCAGTTATCCTTTGGTGCAAAATGCACTACAACAACCACACCACAATCAATTCTGCCGTAACTTTAACACATGTTCCTTCTCAGAGTACAATGACCTAAAAAACACTTAACAACTTGAAGCATTGCTAATTGCATCTATAAGATGTTGCTGTGTCCTCCAGTTTAGCATAGATTACTGCAGTGTTGCATTAAAAAAAGAGAAAAAACACACACAGACAAACACTTCTTTGGACTACAGTAATAAAGTTTGTAATATGACAGTAAACAAATAATTCTAAAATGCTGCAATATGTTTCATTACAGCCATATGATAAAATTGCATGTGTTACTGCACTATATAGGCTTACTACATTACAACAAAAAGGCATGAATATGCTACGTATTTACTGCAGTATTTCCAATGCAGTAAATTACATACATCAACACAAGATACAGTCTACCAAAGTACTATAATACCACTAGAAGTCTGCTGTAGCCCTACAGTAATGCTGATCCATTCTGTCCTCTGCATTTGGTGTCAAACTTTTACATGTTTGAACTTCGCATTTACGCTAACATTCTCCTCTGCATTGCATCTTGGAAATACGTCAATCCAAGCAAAGTATCTGAAGACAGTGTTTGCCTCTCACAATAGATGTCAAAATTGAGTGTGGCAAATTTACTGTAATTAAATTGAAGAATTGCATATTGCACATAAAGAGCAGTACTGTAATAGTGGAAACAGCTCTTCAGGAACAGTTACATCTATGTGTGCGTTCTGTTGACTCTATTACTATTAGAGATAGTGAGAAGTCTGCAAGCCAAAACAAACTAAATAATCTAAATAAACTTTCTGCTAAAATAAGAATACTTTTTCTTATTCAAGCATATAATTTAATTTGTCTGTCTAAACAAAGCATCTTTCCATCTACAGTGATCTAAATTACTGTAAGTAAGGTTTTGAACTGAAAGTTAACTGTTCTGAACAGAGTATCTAAACATTGGCAAAACATGCTGTAGTTCCACAGTGTTTTGCTGGTAGTGAATATTGAATGGGACAGGTATTCATGAACTTTGGAAGAAGGTGTCATTGACGGCATTTGTATCTAAGCATAGGGGCAAGTTTCCACAGTTTGGTTCACATGGTCTACTGGTGTGCTCGATGTGTTAAGTGTTTTGGGAATGTGAACATGGTATAGGTACAAGATTTAAAATGATTGGAAAAAACTGTAAGTACACTTATGACGAGGTCCTGAAGCAATTTTACCCTACGGTCAGACTAATTCATGCACAGTTGCTGTGAAGTGTACACCAAGTGACAAATAGATAGATAGAATAGTTTAGATAGAAACATGTGTGGCAAAGGTGTTTATTACCGCTTGTGATATTGTGCCCTTTAACTCTTCTGTCAACAGCTCTTCAAACACAAAGGAATCTCCAAAACGTTCAGCCTGGAGAGAGAGTGAGAGATGAAGATAGTGCCTCAGAGTACCGATCACGGCACTATCATGCATAAATTAGTTGTTCTTTAGCTGTGACCTGTTCTTTAGCCTATTAGTATGCACGTCTGAGGACTTTATTCATAATATGCAAGTCTATGGTATGTGCTATTCTTACCTCTGTGACATAGCCAGATTGATTGACGAAATGTTGGAACTGTTGGTTGGTGACCTCATGTTCCTCCATGTAAACAGAGTCAACCCACACTCGCCTTTGAGGGCCCTCCCCGTCAGGTGGAATACCTGGGTCATCAGTTCCCATGAAGAACCAGGATGATTCGAGCAAAACCAGCTACAGAGAGACACCGAGAGAGAGAAAAGGGGTCTTGTATTGAAGAATTAAATACCGCTGGAAATATCCTCAAATGAGTTGATCATAGTGCTATCACATCTCTGTTACAGCCTATGATTTCCCATGGAGTGTTGCATGGGACATAGATAGCAATGTACAGTAGGCGACAGTGATTAAGCATGTTTAATGCATTCAATCAGAACCAGCCTTTAGGAACTGTAAATTCGAGATCCCAATGCTACCTTGCTGCGAATGTCATGCTCTATAGAATGTTCACCCATTTCTTCATTGGCCCCTTTAGAATATTTCTCTGCGGGATCTTCAGCATGCATTGATACGTCCTCGCCAACAACGACTCCAACATCTCTTTTCAATGCATCACAACCACAGCTCGAACTCCCCGTTTCTGTTACTTGATCAGAAGATTCTGAGCCCGAGGCTAAACCAACGTGTTCGGTTTCGCAATGCACGGGCACCGAAACGTGGAAATATAACAAGAAAATGCAACTTTTGAACAACATTGTATCGCTTATTCACAAAACACTACAAGCGCTAAAGACGCCGCCATGTTTGCGGATGCTGTAGGTCATGTGGCTGATCAGCTGATCTGTTCCTGCCTGAACGAAATATTCTCAGAGTTTGGTGAAGTAAAACATTCCTTAAGTAAAAGTAAAGTAACGAGTAGCTTAGTTTTGCCGTCTCATTGCTATTTTTATTGTAGCCTAGGATACATAATTATAGGTGAAATATCACAATCTCGTGTAGCCTACCTACATATTATTTAAATTGTAATGCATGTAATTGTGACCATAATTATCAGTGTTATAAAATAATATGTTACAGTCACACTTATTCAGACAACGCATGACCTCCACTAGCTTTATGATATGTTTGACTTATCACTCAATACAGTAGGATACTCTGAAATAGGCCCAACCAACATAACCGTCTAATAGACCAGTAGTCTATTATATTATAATTATTACCCAAATTGGGTTGTTTTTTAACCCAACTGCTGGGTAAATATTGGACCAACACAATGCTGGGTTATTTTAACCCAGTAAAATGGGTTACTAGTTTAACCCAGTCACTTCTTAGGATCAGCCCAATATTGGGTCAACCTAGCCCATTCAGTTGGGTTAATATTGCTATTTTAACCCAGCCAGATGGGTTATTTCACCCAGCAACTTCAAACCATATGCTAGTTCATATTAAAACACAATATTTGTCTGTACAAACTACAAACATTTTCACTGAGTTGAAAGTCACATTTTCTCCTAACAGCTCAATGTATATGCTAATGTAGCCTAATGTCGATTATCTAGCCTAATATCAAAAGGACAGGTAGCCTACACAGTAAAATAAAACAAGATAGGCAGAAAGATTTAGACAATAGATTTTGATTTTACAACAGGTGTAGTTTTAAAAAGCAAGTGGTACTTTCCATTATGAGGGGGATTCCCACTGTTCCAACAATGTTTTGGTGTAATGTTAGACCTGAGACTATCTGAATGTAAAGGCAGGCCTGCTAAATTAGTGATTACAGAGAGAATTGAGAATTATACAATTAGACATTTGGGACATGTTTGAACTGCTACTGTTAGTTTGCCTGGATAGAAAGTGACCTCTTCCTCCTCCATAGCTTTCTAACAACACAAATGCATTTGACAGCTTCACAAGGGAAAATGGATAAGCCAAGAGCAGTCAGACCCAAATCTGACCCAAGTATGACATTATGTTTCTGCGCCATTCTCTGTAAATGAAAGGAAATAGACAGGCATCAGTCACTATTTATGTTAGCCAGGAATGGCTAGAGAAGCTCTTGTACCATAGTGAGGATTTCATGTCCATCTTTTGGGATCTCAGTGATTGATTTGGACCATCAACTGTATATAGAGGCTCAATTATTTATACAGTCATTGATTTGGACTAACATGACATTTTGAAAATAGGCTTAACATCGGGATGGCATACTAATATGGCGTTTAACAAGTTTAATGTTAGCTCTATTATTGACTATCAACAAAATTAGTAAACAAGCTGCAATAGTATCTATCATCCTTCAACCATTTTGCAAAGGACATCTCTGTGCTGGACAAAAAAGTTTAAAAGTATAGATACAAACCTTTATTTTTGCCTTTGAAATTGCCCATTTTCCAGTGCATGTTGAAACTTGAAAACTGCTGAGCAGGACGGTTGGAAGGTTAATGACTGTTTTTTTTTACTTGTTAAAGCTAAAATAATGAAACAACTGAGTTAAAGTGACCCAGCTGCTGGGTAGATTATGTGACTGTATCTGGTGGAGGAGAGGAGGGGGCACTGTCTTCAACCACTGAACCAGCGGCTGGGTTACAGAAAACAACCAAGAATGAGTTAAAATAACCCAACAAAATGACCCAACAGCCTCAACCCAGCGTTTGGTCTGAAAACAAAAAAAAACAGCATTTCTGTCAACCCAGCCATTTTGAGAGGACTTACAGTTGGCCTATATTGGTAGGAGATGTGTGAATGAGACAACAGAATATCCTGTTCAGTTTTATTTGGACCACATAATGTTAATTGTAAGTGAATTTAATTAAAGCAGTGTAGCCAAAACAATGGATACACAAACTCAGCCAACAGCAAATTATTGTTTACACTGGGCACTTCAATGCATCCTACATAGCAACTCTTCACCTTCCACAAGTTCCTTCCAGGGTCCATTGCATGAGACAAGTGGTTGGTACCATAACCGTTTGGTACCAGAGTTTTCTGTTGTTCATATAAACAACTCTTGTAAACTGACTATAGATGTAGGCCTACAAAGTGTTATTTATGAATGATGTGTTATGTATGTGTATTTTTTCTTCTCAAAATTTACAAATAGCTCAGGCTGAATTTGAATGGTCACCAGACTTCTTAGTTGCTTCAGAACTTGATCGTCCTATCAAGTTATATGTTTAAAGTTAATCATATTTTAGTTATTTTTCCCCTTCATGTAGGCTATGGAACAGCAGTTATGCTTGTTCTATACAGGTATATAGGCTTTCACTCTTTAACACACATTAAGGCCTAGGTATGAGACTGTTATGCCCTATCTAAATGTAAAGGCAGTCCTGCTAAATTAGTGATTACAGAGAGTATTGAGACTTATACAATTAGACATTTGGGACATGTTTGGACTGCTACCTGTTAGTTTTGCCTGGATAGAAAGTGATCTCTTCCTCTTTCATAGCTTTCTAACAACACAAATGCATTTGACAGCTTCACCAGACCCAAGTCTGACAATATGTTTCAGCGCCATTCTCAAATAATTACTTTTAAATGAAGGTCTGTTACACATTAATAAGCATTGGAAAACAGTTACTTCAAATAGCCTACTATCAGATACAATGGCTCCGCGGGACTTGTAGTCATACATCCTATGATTGAAATGACATCAAGTCAAAGTTATCGGCATGTAAACACCATTTCCCAGAATACGGTGCAGGTTTATAAATAGCTCTCGAAGAGACGCCGCATATCTTAGAGCAGCAGAGTGGCGAAAAGAGCCGAGTTAAATGATTTATTTAGACGTCGTCCACCAGCCCTCCCTTCTTTAACTTGTTGCTGGACCATGGAGTTGAGAGCAGCGCACGCAACAGCGGGGTCATCGCTCCCAGACTGAACTCCAAGCGAGCGGTCTCACAGGAAAGTTCTCTATCTAATTTAAGGCAAACTTATACAATGGTCGTATTCGGATTTACCCTGTAAGTTTACTTGAGTGAAGAGAAGAAGAAGAATTGAAATGTTGGAAATTGTGTCTCCGATGTTAAATCATCGCTCGAGCATATGAGCATCCGCCCCTGCATGAACCCTCCCACTGAAACGAAAGAAAGTTCGGTAAGTTTTAAATGGAAGACTTGTTGGATATATTTATTTCCTGAGGCTACATGTTTATAATTCGGTCATATGGTTAAGTTCAGATGTAGCATCAAACTTTCGTTATGAGGTTGGTTAAGCTTCGTTAACTCGGTTTGAGGCGCGCAAGTCGGGTCTCCAAGGAACTGGTGGTCTGAGGTAAGTTACAGCTTAAACGAGACTAGGCTGTCCAGTAACCAATACGCACATTACGGGCCAAGTATTTGAATTTGTATGAATTTCAATGTCATAGGCAATCATGTTGTTTTTCCCAACACGCATACAGACGTTGGCGCTTCCATGTATTTTACTTTCCTTCCATCGACTCTGTTGGCACAGCTGTCTATATTTAGTCATTCTAAAAAGACAAATCGATTATTATATGAATGTCCAAATCCAACTGAGTATATTTTGCTGTGGCATTGTTCGAAATTATGAAGATCCCATTGCTGCTAGTAAGAATAAGCATTTGGATTACCCTTTTAATTGTTTTCCATTGGTGTAGCATATTGCTGGGATATGTTTCTCTGAGGTCGACAGCATCCCCCACAAACACATATTCACTTGGTATACTCACTTGAAACACCATTGCTTTTTAAAGTACACCACCATCCTTCACCTCACCACCTAGACCACAGGCACTGGAATTCCATAGGCTAAACTGTATTTGATGTCAGTGTGTGCAGCCAGTGATAAGACCCCCCCCCACACACACACACACAACCCACAGGAGGTTCATCTGTGGGTTCAACAGTGTGTGTCTGTCTGTGTAAAAACTCCATGTTCAACCATTGAAGCACCTCATTTGTTATGCAAAGTTGGATCTGGTGCTGATCTCGCACACAGGGCCACATAACTGTGAAAACAGTGTTACATTCTCATGTGTACGACACAGGTGATCAAGCTCTCCATGTGACATTCTCTTCCATACCTCCAAGCAAATGTTTCTGGTAATCAACCTACCTACTAGCCTGCTGGACCAAATCTTTCCAGCTGATTTGACAAAAAGTGATTTAATCCATTATAGCCAACATGCTCAGACACTGCTGCTGGCTTTATCACATTTACCACGTTACTGCGTTTGCTGTGGTAAGAGATTACATTACATAGTGTGGCAAAGCCCAGTAAAAGAACATCACAGGCCTGGTAAAATACCGGAATGGCTCTGTGTTGAAAGATTGGGCTGGTCTGTTTGTCTTTGTTTTTATCTGTTCTTAGTGTTTACTGTTAACTCTCAGTGCATGAGCTTCCATCGGTGTTACACACATGGTGGCAAAAGAGAAAGGAGATTTACCGGTGTTGGTTTCGAAAAGGTCTCTCAGAAATATCTCTGAGTCTCCATGCTACAGAAACAGAGTTTTAGAAAATGATTTCAGGACAACAGAGTTGCCAGTGTTGTAGGTCTCGAAATAACTTGTGTGTACTGTTCACACTTATTGTGTTTCTGACTGATGTGTGTTGTTTTGTGAATGCCTTTTGCCACCTAAGCAGATGTCACAGTGATCGCAGAGATGGCCATGTCTGATAAAATGTCCAGCTTCCTCCATATTGGGGATGTGTGCTCCCTGTATGCTGAGGGCTCCACCTGTGGGTTTATCAGCACTTTGGGGTAAGGCCACTCATTCATTCATTCATTCATTCATTCATTCATTCATTCATTCACTCATTCACTCATTAATTCACTCATTCACTCATTCATTCATTCATTCACCCTTTCACTCATTCAGTCAGCCATCCATCTATCCATCCATCCACCCACCCATCTATTCATTTCTTCATTCATTCACAGTTGGTGATAGCCGTCAAGACCAAAGATAGAGAGTAGAGAGTAGAAAGTAGGTAGGCTTAGGCTACTACCTATTTGAGGGAATTCTAAACTACTGGCAGTTGGCAGCAAGTGTGTGGAGACTGGGAGGAAAGGACAAATAGAGAAATATCATTTGGTTTAAATCTTTCTGTATCACATGAACTCCCAATGCACACACTCACACACACACACACACACACACACACACACAGGCATGTGATGGCATACACTACTTAACGTTTACCTAGTTTTTGTTCAGTAGTGGTTTAATGAGCTGTCAACAGGCTATGTGTTTTGGGATGTCTTGATGTGTGTGTGTGTGCGTGTGCGTTCATGCGTGTGTGCGTATGTCACTGTGTGTGTTTGTTAGAGTTGGAGCTTTCACTGGTGGCTCATCAGCCATGGGAT
>NC_045156.1:1945000-1952500 GCF_900700415.2 Clupea harengus
AAACCCCGTTAATGCAGGACAGCCTCTTCATGCTAGCAGTCATCAGTTAGTGGACAACCCTGGATGCAATGAGGTTTGGTTGAATATTATTATAAACCTTCCATGTACCCCATATCCCACTTATTGCCCTATTGGATTATCCCCATCTACATGTTAGCGCTTCCTTTTCTGACCAGTTTTTTGTGTTTTGCTTGACTGACAGGTGAACTCAGTGAACTGTAACACCAGTTGGAAGATTGTTCTGTTCATGAAATGGATCGATAACCAGGAAATTGTTCTGAAAGGAGTAAGCCAAATACAGACGACAACGTGAAGACATTTACATACACACAAACACAACCAGGCACACAGCAGCAGACGCTATTGCTTTACAGTCTTTGTGGATTTAAGTTAAAGGTCATCAGTTTGTGTCCACGTGTGTTGTTATTTGTTGATTTTTGTGCTGATTTTGTTTATGCGTTTATTATTCCAGGGTGATGTAGTACGCCTTTTCCACGCCGAGCAGGAGAAATTCCTGACCTGTGACGACCACAGGAAAAAACAGTATGTCTTCCTCCGCACCACCGGACGCCAGTCTGCTACCTCGGCAACCAGCAGCAAAGCCTTATGGGAAGTGGAGGTAGGTTTACAATTTATAGGTCTAAGACAGCTACACAAGCGGTCACGTTCCCATACCCATCTAATTGGGAGCTTTGTGGGAAATATGTAATTTTGGTTATTTTGGTTGCCTTAGGTGGTTCAACATGATCCATGCCGAGGGGGAGCTGGATACTGGAACAGCCTTTTCCGATTCAAACACCTAGCAACAGGACATTACCTGGCAGCAGAGGTGAGATACACGCGAGATGCATGCCTTGTGCCATAACAATTGAGCTAAACTTCATACGTAGCAGTCAGTCATGGTGAAGATATGGACATGAGACTCTTGACTGATAATGCCAGTGATGTGAACTAATCGAAGCATCTTTGGTTTTTGTTTCCAGGTTAACACAGTCTATGAGGATGAATGCCCGGAGTCTCGCTCGTCTGTGAGTACCTTTGTGTAGATGTGTGTGTGGGGGGTAAAGAGAAACAGACGTAGGTAATAGAGGAACAGAACGGAAAAATGAAAAGACCGTTTTAGTGGACGTGTGTTGTGCAACCACTCATGTTTCTCTTGTGCTGTCTGTCTTCTAGTCGAGGTGTCATGAGAATGTAGTGTGTGTCATTCAGTTGTGGGAATTAGAGCAGGAAGTGATGCAATGGCATGGATGTGACTTTCAGGACCGAGTTATGTACACTTTGGTGGCTGTTCCGGATGGCAATGACATCTCCTCCATCTTCGAGTTGGATCCTACCACTCTCAGAGGGGGAGACTCTCTGGTGCCCAGGTATGGCATTTGTTTAATGGTACATTCCCATTAGTCTAAGCTATAGAGTATCTGACGAGATATGCTGATCATATTTAGACCTGTTATCAATTATGGTATGCAGGGTTTATGACTACATCGAATTAGGGATAGACTTTGGGGCGACAGGCTATCCCAGTTATTTTAAATGAATGAAATGAACAAATTATTATCCCTGTATGGCACCTTTCTAGACACACGATGAGTCCGAATATTCGTTTCATTGGATACGTCTCTGAAATGTCTTGGGTTTTCTCAGCTGAGCAATGTCTTCAGCCTTCAAACAGAGTGGCATCCCAGAAATAAAACCCTGTGGTAGACTGGACCGTTTTATTGGGTTCATTGTGTTCAGGGACGTTCTGCACACGTTTGCTTAACTGGTTGTTCTTCTCCCAGGAACTCTTACGTGAGGCTCCGACATCTTTGTACCAACACCTGGGTCCACAGCACCAACTACCCCATTGACAAAGAAGAGGAGAAACCAGTCATGCTCATGGTGTGTGTTGTGTGGGTCAATAAACGTTTGGGTATTTACGGTGCACGTCTGCAGTCATCTGCCCTTTTCATTGTATTTGCATCTTTGTCAGTCACACAGGAAGTCTCTTTCTCATATTAGATTGGCACATCTGCCATGAAGGAGGATAAGGAGGCGTTTGCTATCGTGCCAGTCTCCCCTGCCGAGGTCCGAGACCTGGACTTTGCCAACGACGCCAGTAAAGTCCTGGCATCCATCGCTGGCAAGCTGGAGAAGGGCACCATCACCCAGAACGAGCGCAGGTAGAGTGCGTTTCACGCTGGTGCGTTAGATGGTGCAGCACACATGTCATCAGATCGACTAGCTAACCTCACCTCACCTCACCTCAGCTCACCTCACCTCACCTCAGCTCAGCTCAGCTCACCTCACCTCACCTCACCTCACCTCACCTCACCTCACCTCACCTCACCTCACCTCACCTCACCTCACCTCACCTCACCTCACCTCACCTCACCTCACCTCACCTCACCTCAGCTCACCTCACCTCACCTCAGCTCAGCTCAGCTCAGCTCAGCTCAGCTCGCATGTTTCTTATCTATCCACAATCTTAACCG
Source organism: Clupea harengus (assembly GCF_900700415.2). NCBI lineage: Eukaryota > Metazoa > Chordata > Actinopteri > Clupeiformes > Clupeidae > Clupea > Clupea harengus. The sequence goes on from NC_045156.1 coordinate 1,947,478, forward strand.
GTAAAAACTATGTGAGGATTGTGGCCGTAGCAATAAGCCTGTAATGAATCCTTAATGGCCATTTTGTGTTTTTCACTCATTTCCTGTGAAGGGGTTTGCCTTGTTTGTCTTTTGCTCTCTGTTTGCTTGAAGCCCATTTCCTCCTCCGTCCTGAGGCTCAATATTTCTTCCTCTCTGAAACTCGTTCTCTCCTTTTGTCTGCTGGATTATTTCCTCTTCCTGTGTGGGTGAGCCATGGCATTCCTCCAGTTATTACAGTGGTACTGTGGTTTTTATCACACACACACAGACACACACACACGCACACACACACACTTGTTCCTCTTTCTTCTTTGTCCTTCTTTCCCTTTCTTTTTTTTCAGTCTGTCTGTCTTTTAATCCCCCCCTTCTTATAATTTCCTCTCTCTCTTGGTCTATCAACACAGAGCAGTCACAAAGCTTCTTGAGGACTTGGTGTATTTTGTGGTGGACATCCCCAACAGTGGGCAGGACGTGCTGGAGATCATGGTCAACAAGCCCAACAGAGAACGACAGAAGCTCATGAGGGAGCAGAACATCCTCAAACAGGTGGAGGATTGCACCTCTCTCTTCATACGGTCCCTTTCTTTCTTCCTCTCCTTCTTTGCTCCATCCTTTCTTTCGCTGTCTGTCCATCCACACCCAAACACATATCCATAACAGACTAAATACAGTGTATGTTGTATTTTCCCCTTCGTGGACAACCATGCCCTCTCTGCACCCCTGTGACTGACCAGATCTTCAAGCTGCTGCAGGCTCCTTTCACAGACAGTGGCGACGGCCCCATGCTCCGTCTGGAGGAGCTGGCTGACCAGCGCCACGCCCCCTTCAGACACATCTGCCGCCTGTGCTACCGGGTCCTGCGCCACTCCCAGCAAGACTACAGGAAGAACCAGGTGAGACGCACATTCCAGGGACACCAGCCAAGACCCGAGGCCACAGAGAACAGGGAACCACAAGGCAAAGAGTAACACTGCTGTGCAAAGGCAGCTGGGGTGATCAGTTCTTCACAGGGCCCTCAGGGTTTTTACATGCAAAGCTGCCAATGCCAGTAAATTCAGTGGCACCCTGTGGCCCCATGACATCACGTATGGTGTGGCACTTGACAGAGGTTAGAAAAAATATGAAAGTAATGTGACTATCTGGTATTTGGCTACAGCTGTACGGTTGTAATGTTGCAGGGATGTTTCCTTTCTGTGTGTTTGTAGGAGTACATAGCCAAGCAGTTCCGCTTCATGCAGAAGCAGATCGGATACGACGTGCTGGCCGAGGACACCATCACCGCCCTGCTGCACAATAACCGCAAACTCCTGGAGAAGCACATCACAGCAGCCGAGATAGACACCTTCGTCAGCCTGGTCAGGAAGAACAGAGAGCCCAGGTGTGTGTGTGTGTGTGTGTGTGTGTGTGTGTGTGTGTGTGTGTGTGTGTGTTTGTGTGTTTGTGTGTGTGTGCGCAAGTATTTGTGTGTGTTTACAGTTTTTTCCAATCATTTTAACTCTTGTATCAATACCATGAACACTTTTCCCAAACACTTAACACAGTGGGCTTTACAGACACACCTCCGCATATCAGTTAACCTTTGGTGCAAAATGCACTACAACCACCAAAACACAACTCATGCTGCCGGAACATTAGCACATGTTCTCTCTCAGAGTACAATGACCTAAAAAACACTAACAACTTGAAGCATTGCCAATTGCATGTATAAAATGTTGCTGTGTCCTCCAGTTTGGCATAGATTACTGTAGTGTTGCATTGAAAAAAGAGAAAAAACACACACAGACAAACACTTCTTTGGACTACAGTAATAAAGTTTGTAATATTACAGTAAACGAATAATTCTAAAATGCTGCAATATGTTTCATTACAGCCATATGCTAAAATGACACGTGTTACTGCACTATATAGGCTTACTACATTACAACAAAAAGGCATGAATATGCTACGTATTTACTGCAGTATTTCCAATGCAGTAAATTACATACATCAACGCAAGATACAGTCTACCAAAGTACTGTTATACCACTAGAAGTCTGCTGTAGCCCTACAGTAATTCTGATCCATTCTGTCCTCTGCATTTGGTGTCAAACTTTTACATGTTTGAACTTCGCATTTACGGTAACATACTCCTCTGCATTGCATCTTGGGAAATACGTCAATCCAAGCCAAGTATCTGAAGACAGTGTTTATATGTCGGTTTGCCTCTCACAATACATGTCACAATTGAGTGTGGCAAATTTACTGTAATTGCATTCTTCAATCACTGTCTTTCACTGATAGCCTATGACTTACATATAAAGCAGTACTGTAATAGTGGAAACAACTCTTCAGGAACAGTTACATCTATGTTTGCCTTCTGTAGACTATATTACTTTTAGAGATAGTAAGGAGTCTGCAAGCCAAAAAAACTAAATCATCTAAATAAACTTTCTGCAAAAATAAGAATAAGTTTTCTTATTCAAGCATATAACTTCATTTGTCTGGCCAAATACAGCATCTTCCCATCTACAGTGATCTAAATTACTGTAAGAAAGGTTTTGAACTGAAAGTTAACTGTTTTGAACAGAGTATCTAAACATCGGCAAAAAATGCTGTAGTTGCACAGCGTTTTGCTGGTAGTGAACATTGACTGGGACAGGTATCCATGAATTTTAGAAGAAGGTGTCATTGACTGCATTTGTATCTAAGCATAGGGGCAAGTATCCACAGTTTGGTTCACATGGTCTACTGGTATGCTCGATGTGTTAAGTGTTTTGGGAATGTGTACATGGTATTGATACAAGAGTTAAAATGATTGGAAAAAACTGTAATAACAGCTATTGATTTAATGTCATATAACATCTTTGGTTGTGTGTGTGTCTCTGTGTGTGTGTGTGTTTGTGTGTGCAGGTTCCTTGACTACCTCTCTGACCTGTGCGTCTCCATGAATAAGTCCATCCCTGTCACTCAGGAGCTGATCTGTAATGCTGTGTTGGATCCAGCCAATGCAGACATCCTGATTGACACAAAGTAAGGCTCCACTTCTCTTTCCTCACACACTTAAACATTTTTTTGCTTCCAATTAAACTTTTGACCTGATATGTACGTATATGTATGTATGTGTGTGTGTGTGTGTGTGTGTGTGTGTGTGTGTGTGTGTGTGTGTGTGTGTGTGTGTGTGTGTGTGTGTGTGTGTGTGTGTGTGTGTGTGTTTGTGTGTGTGAGTCAGGCTAGTGCTGTCGCGGTTTGAGGTGGCAGGTGCTGTACTTGGTGAGAGTGCAGAGGAGGAAGAGGAGGATGAGGAGGAGGTCTGGCTCTTCTGGAAGGACAGCACTGGAGAGGTGAAGAGCAAGAGCATTAGGGAGCTTGCTCAGGATGCCAAAGAGGGCCAGAGAGAGGACCAAGAGGTCATCAGCTACTACAGGTAGGCTTGGAGAAGCACACACACACACACATACACACACACACACACACACACACACACACACACCGCAACTTATGTCTCAACTTTATTTCCCCTCTGTCAAATGATTCATTTATCTCTATGAGTTTGTCACTCAAACTTTGCCTCTCTGACTTTTCTATGTTTTCTTTCTCTGTCCATCTATCTGTCTGTTTATGTATCTGTAAATAATCTGTGTTTATCTCTTTGGGACCCTCTCAGGTACCAGCTGAACTTGTTTGCCAGGATGTGTCTGGACCGCCAGTACCTGGCCATCAACAAGATCTCGGGCCAGCTGGACGTGGACCTGATCCTGCGTTGCATGTCGGATGAGGACCTGCCCTACGACCTGCGCGCCTCCTTCTGCCGCCTCATGCTGCACATGCACGTGGACCGCGACCCCCAGGAGCAGGTCACGCCCGTCAAGTACGCCCGCCTCTGGTCCGAGATCCCCTCCCAAATCTCCATTGACGAGTAAGTCCCTCCCAGCTCTCACTGAGCAGCCAGTAAGAGAGCAGACTACCCTTAAGTGACAAGTCTTAGAGCCAACGGGAGCTGAGGATTTGTCTTCTTTGCCCCTTTAGCTATGACAACAGCGGCGCAACGCGGGATGAGGTGAAGGAGCGCTTCTCCGAGACCATGGAGTTTGTGGAGAACTACCTGCGTGACGTGGTCTGCCAGAGCTTCCCCTTTGCAGACAAGGAGAAGAACAAGCTCACCTTTGAGGTGAGCACCCACAGAAACCTCACCTGGTAGACCACACACACACACACACACACATTATTTTTCACCCAAAGCACCTCAGTTCACCAGTCTCATACATGCATATTTGAGCCCACAGCATTCTGCATGTACTTACTCAGACTGACCACACACTCTTCCACACACACTCACCTCACACACCCTCATGTCCACTGCATGTAGGTGGTGAATCTGGCCAGGAATCTGATCTACTTTGGCTTCTACAACTTCAATGACCTGCTGCGCCTGACCAAGATCCTGCTGGCCATCCTGGACTGCGTCCACGTCAGCTCCTTCGCGGTCAAACTGGACAGAGAATCAGGGAAAGGTTAACTACACCCATCTTCTCTGAATTGTGCTCACGTTTGCTCATCTTTGTGACTTATAGTACAAGCTTTGAATATATGAAGAGACATTTTGGTTTTGATGTTAGCGATGGTAGTGTGAAAGCAGTGTGACTGGAACCCTTGAGTTAGAGTTAAAGGACATAACTTACTGCGTAGAGAATATTTTCCGGTCCTCTGTGTATGAAACAACTTTGCTCGTACGTGCTAATGAACCTCCACCTTAAATGAAGCAGAAATAACTATGAGAGCGTTAGACTCCCCACTGGGTAATCCAGCCTGATGTTTTGGATGTGTGTGTGTGTAGGCAGTAACGTCATGCGCTCCATCCACGGCGTGGGGGAGCTGATGACTCAGGTGGTGTTGAGGGGAGGGGGCTTCCTCCCGCTGTCCCCGTCGACCCCCCAAAATGGAGGCTCGGTGAAGACCACCACAGAGCCCCAAAAACAGGACATCCTGGTCATGGACACCAAACTCAAGATCATAGAGATTCTTC
>NC_045156.1:1955000-1972500 GCF_900700415.2 Clupea harengus
CACACACACACACACACATGAACACACACACACAAGCACACACACACACACATGAACGCACACACACACACACACACACACACACACACACACACACACATGCACACACAGCCAGCTCTCAATGTATGTGTCTGTTGTCTTGATAAATTGCTGTTCCCATGTCTATTGTTATTGTAGGGCGATTCCAATTTAGGTGGTTTAGACAACCCAAAGAAAGTGGAGAGCACCAGCAGCTCCAACTATAGACTGGTGAAGGAGGTGAGCTGTGCTCTGGCCCTGATACTGTGGGAATACTAGCCAATGTACATAATGGTGTGTTATGAATGTATGTTACCAGATGTCGGGTGTTGATGTAAGATGTTTATGTATCCCTTTCAAGTGCATGCATTTCATGTGTGCATGCACGTGTACTTGTGTGTGTGTGTGCGCGTATTCATGTGTGTGTGTGTGTGTGTGTGTGTGTGTGTGTGTGTGTGTGTGTGTGTGTGTGTGTGTGTGTGTGTGTGTGTGTGTAGGTGCTATTGCGTCTCAGCAGGCTGTGTGTGCTGGACAGTCTGTCCGGCAGGAAGAGCAAGAAGCAGCAGCAGAGGCTCCTGAGGAACATGGGCGCTCACAGTGTGGTGCTGGAGCTGCTGCAGATCCCATATGAGAAGGTGTGTGTGTGTGTGTGTGTGTGTGTGTGTGTGTGTGTGTGTGTGTGTGTGTGTGTGTGTGTGTGTGTGTGTGTGTGTGTGTTTGAACTGAGAAGGTCCTTCAGTGTGGTTAGTAGGATCACTTTAGTTGGGATCCCAATTGTAAAGGGAAGAATCATCAGCACCATGTGTTATTGGCCTCTACAGAATGCTTCAGTCAGCAGTCAGCATGTTTTTCTGTCGCTCCCTCCCTGTGGGTTTTAGGGAGAGGATGTCCGCATGCAGGAGATCATGACTCTGGCTCATCAGTTCCTGCAGAACTTTTGCGCTGGGAACCAACAGAACCAGGCACTTTTGCACAAGCACATCAACCTGTTCCTCAACCCAGGAGTAAGCAAACATAAACTCCCTCTCTCTCCCTCACTCTCTCTCTCTCTCTCTCTCTCTCTCTCTCTCTCTCTTACACACACAAACATTGTTTAGTTTTCTGGACCGGATTAACCACTTCGATCTGGGGGTCAGTTTCCTGCCGGGCTAATCTCCCTCAACCCCCTCCTTTCCTGTCCCTCAGATTCTGGAGGCCGTGACCATGCAGCACATCTTCATGAACAACTTCCAGCTGTGCAGCGAGATCAACGAGCGGGTGGTGCAGCACTTTGTGCACTGCATCGAGACCCACGGCCGACACGTCCACTACCTCAAGTTCCTGCAGACCATCGTCAAAGCCGAGAACAAGTTCATCAAGAAGTGCCAGGACATCGTCATGGCCGAGGTGAATGTAGCTACAATGGTGATGCATACATGTGAACATTTGGCCAAAAAGTATCCCCTTCCTGGATGACAACCAAATCCCATGAGTGACACACACACACCAGAAGAGCCAGACCTCCTCCTCATCCTCATCTTCCTCCTCTGCCACCTCTGTCACCAACCACAGCACCTGCCACCTCAAACCGCGACAGCACCAGCCTGACTCTCTCACACACACACACACACACACACACACACACACACACACACAATCACACACACACAGGTATATGTAGGTGTAAGCATGTGGGTAGGTCAGAGTCTGGCTGTCTTTATGCTGCTTTAGTGTGTGTTTGTGCATGTTACTATAACCAGTGCATGTCTCCGTCTTCTCTGGCAGCTGGTGAATGCAGGCGAGGACGTGCTGGTGTTCTACAACGACCGCGCGTCCTTCCAGACGCTGGTGCAGATGATGCGTCTGGAGCGCGAGCGCCTGGACCCCAACAGCGCCCTGCGCTACCACATCCACCTGGCGGAGCTGCTGGCCGTCTGCACCGAGGGCAAGAACGTCTACACCGAGATCAAGTGCAACTCCCTGCTGCCGCTGGACGACATTGTGCGCGTGGTCACCCACGAGGACTGCATCCCGGAGGCAAGCCTGCTTTGCCACAGTGTTCGTTTGCTAACACTTCTACTTGAACCTGCTCCAGCAGATTGACATTAATATGTCGTTAATATGTTATGGCAGACGTCACACACTGTCATTAGTTATTCAGAACAGCTTAAGTCACATGTTTCAGTACATGTCATAGTGTCATGAAAATGACCAACTATGTTGACATGACACTGTTACATCTATTTAACTACTAACTTCTAACTACTTTCAACATCATACGACATCTGCCATGACATGATAATAGGGGTTCTAGTGAAGTGCTTTCATTTGTTTTTATTTCAGGTTCTTTCTGATTGTTTTGTTGAATGTTCTTACGTTCCCCAGAGGTGTGTGTGTGTGTGTGTGTGTGTGTGTCTGTGTGTGTGTGTGTGTGTGTGTGTGTGTGTGTGTGTGTGTGTGTGTGTGTGAGTTTCTAGAGTCACATTTTCATAATATAGTGGTGATAGCGTTCGTGTCGTATTGCAGATGAAGATGGCCTATGTCAACTTCCTGAACCACTGCTACGTGGACACCGAGGTGGAGATGAAGGAGATCTACACCAGCAACCACATGTGGAAACTCTTTGATGACTTCCTGGTCGACATCTGCAGGGTGAGAAACATTTCCAGTCCTCCCCCCGCATACACACGTGAACTCACCCAGAATGCACTCAGACACACACACATACACTGCATTTCGTTGTCTCAGTACTTGTACTCTGTGCAATGACAATAAAGTTGAATCTAATCTAATTATGATTCATTTGGAGCTGTTTGATCAGTGATTTGATACCTTTGGATTTTTGGCTTAGTATGTTCACAGATTCACACACATATACACACACATATGCAGACTCACACAGGCACATTTGTACGCTCTTAAGTCTGACCTCTGAACTGACTAGCTCCATGGCCCTTTGCCTGCTACCTGCAGGTGTGTAACAACACGAGTGACAGGAAGCACGCCGACACCGTGCTGGAGCGCTACGTGACGGAGACAATCATGAGTATCGTCACCACCTTCTTCAGCTCCCCCTTCTCTGACCAGAGCACCAGCCTGCAAGCAAGTGCTACCCATTCATTCATTTACTCATTCATTGATGGGTCGAGCCATCTATCCACCGATCTATCCATCTCAAAATGCCTATCCTGGAGATCACAATTAACAATCACCTTTTTTGGGGGGGGTTTTCCTGGGTGCCTGTATTGTTATGAATAACTACGTTTGCCCTCTCTCTCTCTCTCTCCTTCAGACTCGGCAGCCTGTGTTCGTACAGCTCCTGCAGGGCGTGTTCCGGGTCTACCACTGCAACTGGCTGGTCCCAGGTCAGAAGGGAAGTGTGGAGAGCTGCATTAAGGTGCTCAGCGATGTTGGTGAGAGCTGCAGTCCAAACTGATTCCAATGATAACTTCATAGCCATTGGCAGCATCGCTCTCTGAGCTCTGAGTGTCAGTATCGCTATCAGTGTATGCCCGGTCTAGCAAAGGGGGGTATTTTGGGTGTGTGGGACATTGAATCATGAACAGATAATTGCGTGTCTGATTATTGTGTTTTTGTTTGTGTGTTCTGTGGTGTGTGTGTGTCCATGTGTGTTCTGTGGTGTGTGTGTCCATATGTGTTCTTTGGTGTGTGTGTGTGTGTCCATGTGTGTTCTGTGGTGTGTGTGTGTGTGTCCATGTGTGTTCTGTGGTGTGTGTGTGTGTGTCCATGTGTGTTCTGTGGTGTGTGTGTGTGTGTCCATGTGTGTTCTGTGGTGTGTGTGTGTGTCCATGTGTGTTCTGTGGTGTGTGTGTGTGTCCATGTGTGTTCTGTGGTGTGTGTGTGTGTCCATGTGTGCACTAAAAGCCAAAAGCAGAACGATAGCCATCCCCGTTGACCTGGACTGCCAGGTGAACAACCTCTTTGTGAAGTCCAACAACATCGTACAGAAGACAGCGCTGAGCTGGAGGCAGTCGGCACGGAATGCCGCGCGGAAGGACTCGGTGCTCGCCACCTCCCGCGACTACAGGAACATCATCGAGAGGCTGCAGGTGGGGGGGTGGAGGGGAGGCTGCATGGTTCCAAGCTCAGAGCTCTCTGTGGTCATTGTTCCTCATGTGCAAACTATTCTGTGTGGGTCTAGCTTTTAAAACGGGTACCTCACATGGATCCAGGACAGGACCTGTGTGTTATACCAGATAGTGTGAAGATGTTTAGTACCACATATATTTATTTTTAGTTACAAATGGAACAACTGGCTAAAACCAGTGTTCGTTCCTAGACAGCATAGCTACTTAGGGTTAGCTTCTAATAGCTTCCAGGTGCCTGTTTTATAACACCTCCTGACACTCTTCCCTATGTGTGTTCCTCTGTGTAAATGTGTGTGTGCGTGCGCATTTGTGTGTGTGTGTGTCCACCTGAAACTAGGACATAGTGTCTGCGTTGGAGGAGCGCCTGAGGCCTCTGGTGCAGGCTGAGCTGTCTGTGTTGGTGGACGTACTCCACCGGCCCGAGCTCCTCTTCCCAGAGCACACTGAGGCCCACCGCAAGTGTGAGAGCGGTGGCTTCATCTGCAAGTGAGAGAAGGCACTGTGTGTGTGTGTGTGTGTGTGCGTGCGTGCGTGCGTGCGTGCGTGCGTGCGTGCGTGCGTGCGTGCGTGCGTGCGTGCGTGCGTGCGTGCGTGTGCGTGCTGTTTGGAGGGCTATGTACAATGTGTATGAACAGAGCTTGTGAGACCTTTCCTGTGAGTTTAACTGTGAGGGAGTAAACATCTCTCTCTCTCTATCTCTCTATCTCTCTATCTCTCTATCTCTCTCTCGCTCTCTCTACCTCTCCCCTTCAGGTTGATTAAACACACTAAGCAGCTGCTGGAGGAGAATGAGGAGCGTCTGTGCATCAAAGTGCTGCAGACGCTCAGGGAGATGATGACCAAAGACCGGGGCTACGGAGAGAAGGTATGGAGAAGAGGAAGGGCAGGACACATCAGACGACATAATTCTAGCTCAGGACTTCACATCGAAATTTCTCAAAAGGCTAGCATCATATCGTATCATATATGATGCTAGCCTTATGAACATAATCCACATCAACAGTACATCTGCCAGCAGCAAGCATAAATGATCAACTAACCTGAGCTCTAAAATGCAAGTCACCACAACCAGCTTGCATACGTGCACACTGCATGCTTACTGCTTGTCTCATCACACATCTCTAACTCCTCACATCTCTTCATAAATGAGTGTGCTGTGTGAGCAAGTGGATCACTGCCTGCATTAACCTCCCCGCTCTGTTGCAGCTCATGGCCTTTGATGATGACATGGATGGAGCAAAGGTTGTTCTCATTTTTATCTCTCAGTTCAATTATTATGTTATTTGTTTTCCCTCTTGTCTCCCTTTCTTCTGGTAGTCGTCTCACGCCTTTAATTGTATGGATTAAAGGTGTTTTTGAGTGCCAGTGTCATTAAAATTCAAATTTTAGCATTAGCATTGTTCCTGTGGTGTGTCAAATATCGTAAACATGGCCATTTCGTCCTACAATGGCTCTAAACTCTGCTTCAATCACTATTTCTCTTAGACTGCTTTGATTGTACTGCATTTGCATAGTCCTGAAGATGACCTGTAGCTGTAACGTAGATTTGACTATCATGCCTACTGCTGTTCCTACTGAGTGTGGAGCGAGCCTTAGTTCCTGGCATCCCTGGTTATCTCTCCCCAGCCAGTACAACCTCTGGCTTAGACACTAGCTTGCACTAGCGCTAACGTGTTTAGCGTCTTTAGCATTACCTGCTTTTTTTGCATGGTGCTGACACTGCACAAAACTGGGTGTGAGCCTCTGTTGTCTGTTTTGCTGACTCACCAAGGAAGTGGATCTGAGCCAACCTCAGAAACAGCGCGAGGACCAGAGGAGGGTAGGTCACCTCTGAAACTCTCTCACAGCTAACCATTCACTTCTAACATGGCTGCTGACTGGGGCTGCCACTTTCATCCATACATGTGAACACTGAGAAATGCACACACTCTCACACACACACATACACACACACACACACACACACACACACACACACACACACACACACACACACACACATGAACAAATATTGTTATACTGTCTGTGCCTGCCCTCACTTCCTCTTATTACAGTTATACAAAAGTGATACCGCATACCGTAACCTCTAAGATCATTCTGTCTAAGAAACATTGAAGCTCAATTTCACTGGTGATGTGTGACATCAAATCATTTCAGTCATCAACGAGACACAATATGTGTATACATTCAAACCCATTGATCCTTGTATAGGGTGAGGCACTCAGGCAGATTCTGGTGAATCGTTACTATGGGAACTTCAGGAGTGGAGGGAGAAGAGACAGCCTGACAGCCTTCACCAACACCGCTCTCACACCTGTAGGGCCAGTGAAGAGCCCATCAGGTGAGAGGACCTTTTTCCCCGTCAGTTTGTCACTTAGGGTTCTGTAGGTAAAGTGAGGTATCTGTATGTAGTGATTGGTGTGTGGGTGTCTGTGTGTGTGTGTGTGTGTGTGTGTGTGTACGTTGGTAAATAGGTGTTGGGGGCCTGAGTCGAGCAGAGATGTCCCTGGCAGAAGTTCAGTGCCATTTGGACCGTGAGGGAGCATCTGACCTGGTCATCGACCTCATCATGAACACCAATACTGACCGTGTCTTTCACGAAAGCATCCTGTTGGCCATCGCCCTGCTAGAGGGAGGGAACACCACTATACAGGTTAGAAGCATGCATAGTGGTTTCATAAAAGATAAAGAATGAAGAATAAAGAATGTTTGCCTGAAACGAGTTAAGTCAGAACAGAAGCTGTCTTGCTGGTTGCATCATGTGATTAAGATTATACCATGGCCTCGAGGTTCTATTGTGAGCTCTTCTTTGGTAACTCCAAAAGTGGTTGCATGCTTCTCTCTATCTTCTCTATGCTCCAGTTTTAAAGAAAACCACAGTAGCCAAGATGCTCTTAAGTGTTCCAGATACTTACAATTCCCTCAGCTACCATATAAATTCCAGTCGCCCATTATTTACTGACCCAAGCGTAGTGGCACTAGCGTAGGAATGCCAGAGGTACCGTATTTTCCGGACTATAAGCCGCTACTTTTTTCCCACGCTTTGAACCTCGCGGCTTAAACAACAATGCGGCTAATTTATGGATTATGATACCTGTGACTGTATACGGTGGCTTTGTGTTTACGGTGGCTTTGTGGAGCTAGGATGCTAGCATGGATGCAGCCGCATGGATGCTTAGCTCCACGCGATTTCTCAGTATCTCTCAATAACTTAACTAATGTCAAAATAACCACAGTCTACCAGCGTAGACAGAACACAACTCAAAACACTTTAGAAAATAAAATAAAAGTTTACAACAATACAAATCCAGTCTTCAAGTTCTTTAGCTCACTGGTTTCAAACTAGCGTCTGTCTTCAATCTAACGTTCTAGCTTCTGATTGACCCTTGCGACTGTGAGCTCTTAAAGCAACAGTGCACTTATCTAACTGGCAAAACTAACTATTGTATTAGTTTTGATATTCATTTTAGCCTGTGTAAAGTTAAGTTGTTTCAATGTTGCGGTAGGCACCTGCGGCTTATAGACATGTGCGGCTTATTTATGTTAAAAATAATTATTTTTAAAAAATTTAGTGCGTGAGGCTTATATTCAGGTGCGCTCAATAGTCCGGAAATTACGGTACTTTGATTGTGACTGTGATTGTTAGTGAATTCCTGGGGTGGAGTCCTGTCATATTCACATTGTGAGTGGGTGTGTGTGTGTGTGTGTGTGTGTGTGTGTGTGTGTGTGTGTGTGTGTGTGTGTGTGTGTGTGTGTGTGTGTACGTAGAATCATGGTCCTTGCTGATTTTACAATGTACAGTATGCATCCTCCTTTGCATCCTTTAATAGTTTAGTAATGGATCCAAAGCGGGTTAGGTAGTTTTGTTTTATGACACTATCACACCTTTCTTCAATGTCTGATCCAAATCCCCAAAAATGTCGCCATGAAGGGCTCCTTCTATTGCCGCCTGATGGAAGATAAGAAGTCTGAGAAGTTTTTCCGAGTGTTCAACGACCGCATGAAAGCCGCACAGCTGGAGATCAAAGCCACAGTCTCCGTGAACACCAGCGACCTTGGCAACAAGCGCCGTGACGACCAGGCCCCAGACAAAGACACACCTCAGAAAAAAAGAGGTTGGAGGTTGACTTTTTTCATTCCGATTGTGTTCGTTCATATACTATATACACTGGAGATGATTATAATGCTGACCTGATGTAGAGCCGTGACGTTGATGTCTGTTCCTACTGTTGTCTAATTTGACCGTGGCTATGGTTGGAGTGTGGATTCTATAACAGTAATTGGGCATAAACTCTGTTCAGATAGCATTAAATGACTGGGGCAATAATAAGGAATATTAAATTTGCACCTTCAGGATTTACTGACTTACTGATGATGCCAGTAGTAGTTGTGCTCGGATGATCAGACACAGAAGAGCAATAAAAAGGATGATGTTTATAGTTACTATGCAACTAGCAATAAAAGTGAAGTGTCAACCATCATCATTAGGATCAACTCAAGTACTTGTGTGGTGCTGATCATCTCCTGTCTCCTGTCTCCTGTCTCCTGTCCCGTGTCTCCCGTGTGGATAGGGAAGGACAGCGTGGTGGTGACGGAGGAGGCTCGCGAGCAGCTGCTGGAGGCCTCGACCATCACCAAGAAGGCGTACGGCTCGTATCGGCGGGACGTCGAACCCGAGGAGACGTTGGGTCCCGCCGAGGGCCAGCAGAGCTCAGGGGACAAGGCGCAGGACAACGGCGAGATGGGCTTCGTCATCCTCATCATGCAGCCCATCCTGCGCTTTTTGCAGCTGCTGTGTGAGAACCACAACCGTGACCTGCAGGTGTGTGTGTGTGAGTGTGTGAGTGTGTGTGTGTGTGTGGGTGGGTGTGTGTGTGTGTGGGTGTGTGTGTGTGTGTGTGGGTGTGTGTGTGTGTGTGTGTGTGGGTGTGTGTGTGTGTGGGTGTGGGTGTGTCTATGTGATTTGTGAGGGGGTCAGTGTTTATCGTCTGTGTGACCTGTTCCAGAGACTGTGTAAACAGACATTTTTTGAAACCATTCTAGGTTGTGTTAGTGTGTACAGGTGTATGTGTGTGTTTGTCTGTTTCCAGGGTGGCCAGGGTGATTTAATCTATCTGTCTAAACAGATAAGACATAGTGTGTGTGTGTGTGTGTGTGTGTGTGTGTGTGTGTGTGTGTGTGAGTGTGTGTGTGTGTGTGTGTGTGTGTTTTGTAATGTGAAGTGTCATACCCTTTTTGCCTACTGGCTCCCTTATCTGGCATGCATGTTGTGACGCTCCTGTAAAGGAGACGCACCGAGAGTTCACCTATCAATCGGACACGCCCTATTTAAGAGTGTATGTGTATTCCTTCATCCCAGTCCAAAAAAGGGTTTAGTTTAAGCACTGTACTGGAATTGTTTAATGGTGTGCATTTAATTGAGTCCTTTGTAATTACTCTGACTGGTAGTTTAGACCTAGTCAAACCGTTACAATGTGTTTTGTATTTTGTGGATGTCTGTGTGTGTGTGTGTGTGTGTGTGTGTGTGTGTGTGTGTGTGTGTGTGTGTGTGTGTGTGTTTACATATATATTTACTTTCCTCTCCTTTCAGAACTTCCTGCGCTGTCAGAACAACAAGAACAACTACAACCTGGTCTGCGAGACCCTGCAGTTCCTGGACTGCATCTGCGGCAGCACCACAGGAGGCCTGGGCCTGCTGGGCCTCTACATCAACGAGAAGAACGTGGCCCTCATCAACCAGACCGTCGAGAGCCTCACAGAGTACTGCCAGGGGCCCTGCCACGATAATCAGGTTAGCATATGTTTGACCATGTCAACATGGGTGTAGTTTTCTGGCCACAGCTGTTTATTTACACCTCCATGACATAAGTGCTTCACACCTTTATACGTACACACTGCACTGCCACATGGAATAAGCAACTAGCGACATGCATCCATACTTGCTCTGTGTTTGTATGAGTAGGAAGAAATATGTCTGAAAATACTAATATTTATTAAGAACAAAAGGAGATTTTCACGTTATCACACTTACAGCCAAATGACACGTGGATGTTTATTCTCAGAACTGTATAGCTACCCATGAGTCCAACGGCATTGACATCATCATCTCTCTGATCCTGAATGACATCAATCCTCTGGGAAGGAAAAGGATGGACCTGGTGTTAGAACTAAAGGTTTGCATAGAATGTATTTGTCCATGTGTGTTGCGTTTCTATATGTGTTCTATACAGCAGACAGCCAACGGCCTTTGAAGTGTTTTTGCATTGGTTCCTCTGTTCCACCTCCTCCAGAATAATGCCTCGAAGTTGTTGCTGGCCATCATGGAAAGTCGCCATGACAGTGAAAATGCAGAGAGAATCCTTTTTAACATGCGCCCGAAAGAACTTGTAAGTCAGCTGGATTGCACACACACAAACATCTTTTTTCCATAGCCGCATAGTTTATGTAATAACTAAAATACGGATGACCCTCTGTCACACTCACAACCATACAAAGCAATGCTCAGCTGACAGAACTGTGTTTTTAGGTGGAGGTGATGAAGAAAGCTTACCAGCAGGGGGAGATAGAGTTCGAGGAACCTGAGGATCAGGAGGACAATGGAGACGACTATGCTGCATCACCACGAAACGTTGGACACAACATCTATATCCTCGCACATCAGGTATGAATTTACAAACACACACACAGATACAAATCTGTCATGAACAATCTTGACACCACTTTGCTTTACTCCACAGCTGTCCCGACACAACAAGGAGCTCCAGATCCTGCTGAAGCCTGGAGGAGATGACCAGGCACTGGAGTACTACACTGAGCACACCTCACAGATAGAGGTACCAGCCAATTACAGGGCACCGGCAACAAACAATCGCTACAGCCAGTATTATGCCATCAGCAGCCACAGTCCTTCAGCCCCTAGGTGGTTTTGTGTTGATCTATCTGTGCTCGGCTACTGAGACTGCAGGTTTTGCTCCGTGTTCCCTCTCATAGCTTTCTTCAGTATTCAGTCACTTTTGTTTCCTTTGATCCTGCACAGTTTGAGGGCTTGCTGCCTTCCTAGACCTCTATGGGACAGATTTCCCTATTCCGATGTGGGCATGCATACCCAGATGCAAAAGCACAGAACACACTCACTCACACACACACACACACACACACACACACTCACACACTCAGCTGTCTCAAACTCCCATTTTTTTGTATCTGTGTGTGTAGATTGTCCGCCATGACCGAACAATGGAGCAGATTGTGTTCCCAGTGCCCAACATCTGCTCATTCCTGACGGCCGAGTCCAAGCTGCACATCTACTACGGCGCAGAGAGAGACGAGCAGGGCAGCAAGATCAACGACTTCTTTGTGCGCGCCGACGACCTCTACAGCGAGATGAGGTGGCAGAAGAAGCTGCGAGGTGCGTTGTCTCACACGTTGTCTCACACACACTCTGCACAGCTGAGGTCAGAATGAAAGATGAATACAAATTAATTAAAATAGAATGTAGCACCTCACTACATTTGTTTCAATAAACCAAATCTTCCTGCACCTTTTTTGTTCCATAATTTGTATTTCAGTCAGACACTTATGATGACACTGAATGAATTTATGATTTATGCTTAATGAATTTTAATTAAGTCACCACTATACACAGGACTGAATTCACTTCAGTGTGTATGTTTATATGTGTGTGCGCGCGTGCGCGTGTGTGTGTGTGTGTGTGTGTGTGTGTTACAGCCAAGCCAGTATTGTACTGGTGCTCCAGGAACATTTCGTTCTGGAGCAACATCTCCTTCAACCTGGCCGTGCTCATTAACGTGCTGGTGGCCTTCTTCTACCCTCT
Source organism: Clupea harengus (assembly GCF_900700415.2). Classification (NCBI taxonomy): domain Eukaryota; kingdom Metazoa; phylum Chordata; class Actinopteri; order Clupeiformes; family Clupeidae; genus Clupea; species Clupea harengus. Next base: position 1,966,941 of record NC_045156.1, read on the forward strand.
GGAGGCTGTAAGTGGGGGTGAGTATGAGCGAGTGCCCGAGGGCCACACTCTCAGTGTCAAACGTATGCTGAAGAGGGGCTTCTCCGCAGCACTCCCAGTGTTTACCTCGCTCGTGTCATTCAGTACTGTGTTCGCCCCTTATCTCACATATCACTCACATCAGCAGCTCCGTCAGCTGGACAGCCTCTCCCAAATGACCCCTTTGTGGGTTTGTTTCGTTCTCCCCCTACACAAGAAACCATGTGGGCGTGTGATCCATCAGTTAGATGACTATGCATTTTGCCAGGTGGGATGTGCATGTGAATCTGATGACCAGTTGGATTGCATCATCCTCCCACCACACACTGAAGGGCGAGTCTTGCTCGGCCACTGAATCTGACAGGGAGGCTCTCAAAGCAAATAAGTTGCTCACCGTGCCTGTGTGAATAATCAATTAAAGCCTTTGTCTCTCTATGTGTGTGTGTGTGTGTGTGTGCGTGCGTGTGCGTGTGTGTGTGTGTGTGTGTTTTAGTTACGCTGGACCCGTCTCTGTCGGCGCTGCTGTGGCTGTGTGTGCTGGCGTCGTGGAGCGTGGTGCTGATGGTGCCGCAGCCTCATGGCGTGCGCGCCCTCATCGCCATCACCATCCTCAGACTCAGCTTCTCAGTGGGCCTGGAGCTCACCCTCTCACTGCTGGGGGCCTTCAATGTGAGGAGACAAACTACACACACACACACACTCCAGACACACACACACACACACACACACACTACACACACACACACACATAATCACACATTCTCTCTCGCGCTAACACACCTACGTTCAGGAAGACACACACACACATGCCTACACACACACTTACACACCAACACACGTACATACATCCATAAATACATACAATTACTCCCTCACACACAGATGGATACAGATACACTGCTGGGGGTTAGCAATATCAGTACTCCTGTCTCCAGACACATTCTATGTATCTGTCTGTGAATTAATTCATTTATTCATTCATTCATTCATTCATTCATTCATTCATTCATTCATTCATGTAGCTGTATGTGTTCCGATATGCAGGTTTGTAACAAGATGATTTTCCTGCTGAGTTTCGTGGGGAACCGGGGAACGTTCACGCGCGGTTACAAATCCATGATCCTGGACGTGGAGTTCCTCTACCACCTGCTCTACCTGATCATCTGCACGCTGGGGCTGTGTGGACACGTGTTCTTCTACAGCCTGCTGGTACTGCATGAGCTCCATTAGAAGGACAGGGAAATCCCTCAACATCTGTTGTATTAGCATCTGTCCTCCAGGGGGCGACATGGTAGCAGCATTGGAATAAGAATCACTACCCCAGATATTATATCTCAACTGAAATACTTAATCTCTCTTCTATATCTATATGTGTGTTTCATATATATATATATAGAGAGAGAGAGAGAGAGAGAGAGAGAGAGAGAGAGAGAGTTGTGTGTCTACTACATGCAAGGGTCCTTTTAGGCAGTGTGTCAGTGTGCTCATATTTATATCATTATTTATATAATTTACTGTATATCATGTATTGTTGTAGCTGTTTGACCTGGTGTACCGGGAGGAGACACTGCTGAATGTGATCAAGAGTGTGACGAGGAACGGCCGCTCCATCGTGCTGACGGCCGTGCTGGCGCTCATCCTGGTCTACCTCTTCTCCATCGTGGGCTACATCTTCTTCAAGGACGACTTCATCCTTGAGGTGGACAGGATACCCAACAGCACTATGGGTAAAAAAGTAACAGAGTCTGTGCTGTCATGAAGGTCACGATGGTGCAACAATTGTTGTGTTGTTGTGTTGTATCTGCTTTCTTAAGATATTCAGTTAATGTGAGCATAGAGGTCTCTCTCTCTCTTTCTCTCTCTCTCTCTGCTTTTTTCTCTTGGTACAGAGGAAGGGGCCAGTATGGCTGGTGATGTCATCCCTGAGGGTGTGTGTCGCACAGAGAATGGAGACCCCTGCCCTTTAGAAGAAGAAGACAATGGTAATGGTTATTGATGAGGGTGTGTGTGCTCTGTGTAGTTGCTATGTCATCCAAGTGCATTGAAAGTCCAGAATCAAATATGTATTATATATTTATTTTTTATTTTCATATTATTTAATATTATTTTGTATAAATAATACAATATTATCAAAATGATTATTTAAAAGTTCTAATGTGTTGGTGTTTTTGGGTGTGTGTAGACTCCGATGGCGAGAGAGCGTGTGACACTCTTCTGATGTGTATCGTCACGGTGCTGAGTCACGGCCTCAGGAGTGGAGGAGGAGTGGGAGACGTGCTCCGCAAACCATCCAAAGAGGTTCACACACACACACACACACAGTGGCAAGCTTCAGTCCTTGTCATGGTTTTGGCTGACTGAAAGTTACACATAGCCAGTTTACTATAATGGCATAAATAATTTATGATTTTATTTTATTTATATGTAAATATGTGTGTGTGTGTGTGTGTTTGTGTAGGAGCCCCTGTTCGCAGCCAGGGTGGTGTACGACCTGCTCTTCTTCTTCATGGTCATCATCATCGTCCTCAACCTGATCTTTGGTGTGATCATCGACACCTTCGCAGACCTCAGGAGCGAGAAGCAGAAAAAGGAAGAGGTGCTGAAGACCACCTGCTTCATTTGTGGTGAGAAGCCTTTACGCACACAGACACACACAAACACACACACACACACACACACACACACATATATACACCCCATCACCCCATCCCCCCCTCCACACACACACACTCACACACATACATATATACATTCCACTTCCCACACACACACACACACACTCACACACTCACACACATACATATATACATTCCGCAAATAAACTGTTACTCAACAAAACTAAATCTCACACCATGATCTTTGGCACTCAACAAAATATTAAAACAAATTTCAAATCTTCTTCATATATGATCACCTGTCTCGATGGTACACCACTGAAAAAAGTTGAACACATAAAATATCTTGGGCTTTGGTTAGACTGTGGACTATCATTTAAATATCACATTGATCACAGCCTCAAGGCAGATTTATACTCGGTTTTAACACATAAACGTAACACGTAAGTTACATAAACGCTGTTGTAAGCCCCTTTAAGCAGTCACGTAACACGTAAGTGCGTCCGCCAAAATTTCTCACTATGCAACAAAAACCACGGCGTGCCCACGCAGCCCGCAAAGACTGTGATAGGCTGCTAACCCCATCCTTTCAGGAGTCTCACATTTCCGGTTTCATAGCATAATACCGCCATTTTTAAAGGCCAAGGCAAGACTAGAATGTTTTTGAATCATGAATAGCCTGCAGACTGTCTCACAAGCCTCTTCTTGTTGATTATGAACAAACAAAACAGAAGAGGTCCGAAGATATGAGCATCTTTACAAACCCTCTTTAAACACTTATAAGGACGCTCAAATGACCGCGAATTCATGGAGAGAATAGGCTACTATCCCATTCTCACAGGAGAAATCAGAAACAGCAATCTGAGCATATTTGTCAAACGCGATAGAAGATACTGCTCTGATAGATTCCTATTCCATACTGAATATTCTGTTTAGATCAAAGGTTTGTTTTGACATCCCGTCATATTTCAGATGATAGTTAGGTGATAGGCTATACTGTGTTGACATTTAAAAAACGTTGACTGCGATTGTTTGGAAAGAACGCGCTAATTCACCGAACAAATACTTTCATATTCATTTTCCACCACTTGTTAGCCATGTCATCCATTCATATTGATGTGAATCAATCAATTTCACCCCTGAGGCAAGCGATAGAATGGAGCCTGGTCTGCTCATATACAAAAGTTAACATTAACGTGAAGTGGAGTTAACTTGCGGCCAACACCATTGTATTACAAGCACTGACATTCACTCATGATGAGAAGGTACACCTGGCGATTCTCTCGCCTTCTATCTTTCATCTTTGAATAATGTAACTTATAAACACAGCGTTTTAAAGCGCTGTGGCCGTCATTAAAATATGTATCAATAAACGAACTTCTGCATCATGTGATCTGTCTTTTTTCGCCACTGGTACTGGTACTTTCATATTCATTTTTCGCCACTTGTTAGTCATGTCATCCATTCATATCGATGTGAATCAATCAATACTAATACAACTTTAACTGTGATGTGTTTTTGTTTCATTTCGCAACTTATTTACTGTATAATCAAAGATAGCAGGTGCCCGTTGGTAAATAGCCTATTTCACATTGTATTTGCTTAAAACACACAGATGTAGGCTACTGTCAAATCAGAAAGAAAATCAGCTGTCACTCGGCTATTACCTGACCAATAGCCTACCTTTCAAACTCGGTGATAGTATTCACAACTAATTTGTCCTTCATTCTACCAAATATGATTAAACGGCATATGTTATTGCACACGTGAGGCAAGCTGAGCCCGGTCTGCTCATACAAAAGCTATCATTAACGTGAAGTGGAGTTAACTTGCGGCCAACACATTGTATTACAAATACTGACAACATAGCTACACTCATGATGATAAGGTAGGCCTACACCTGGCGATTCTCTCGCCTTTTATCTTTCACCTTTGAATAATGCAACTTATAAACACGTCGTTTTAAAATGCTGTGCCCGTCCTTAAAAGATGTGTCAATAAACGAACTTCTGCATCATGTGATCTGTCTTTTTCGCCACTGGTACTGAATTGCCAACCTTTGTATTTCGTGTAACAAATGTATTCATTTTCCTTTGTCCCGCTGCAATAAATACGCTTACTTCACTCAACATTCAGAAGGGAAAGGGAGATAACCCCGGAGTTAAGAATATAGATCACTTCGGCTCTGGAGCAGTAAACAAAAGTCTCCCCTGTAATCTCAGACTACGATTAGCAGGAAAGGTTAACAACAGGCTAATTAATAAAATACAATACTTAATAGACTAACAATCCAATATTTATTTGTTTGAGTGTTGTTTAGTGCAATGGGGGTGTATGATCGTTATTGTCTATAAAGTAAGGCATTTTCAACAGAAAAATCTCCCGTTCATCGTGTCCATTCGCGTCATGGGGTAGGCAAAAAAACGTTACTCCACCTACTGTTCTGGCGTTGAATCGCTTTGCAACACGCACAACCCTTGGGGAACCTAAAGGAACTATAAATCAAAACAACTGCGTTTATGTAACTTACGTGTAACTTACGTGTTACGTTTATGCGTAAAAACCGAGTATAAAAGACCCTTTAGTGTCCTCTATAGATCTAAAAACTGTTTTTCATTTGCTGTTAGGAAGAGACTTGCTTCACAACTCATTACCAATTCTTGACTATGCAGATGTTGTTTATATGGTGGCCTCAAAAACAAATCTCCATCCTCTTAATACTGTGTACAATAAATTGTGTAGGTTTATCCTTGGCTGCCCTTTCACAACCCACCACTGTACAATGTATGAAACACTTCACTTTCTCTCTCCCAATATAAGAAGACAGTTGCATTGGTATCACTTTATTTTTAAATGTATTCATTTCAACTACCCTCTTTACTTAAAGCATTTATTTGTACCAGTCTCATCTCATTACAATTTAAGAC
>NC_045156.1:1977500-2112500 GCF_900700415.2 Clupea harengus
ATATGGATCTCAAGTCTTTAGTCAGCCATTACCCAAACCCCCAAAAGCAAAGCACTGAGTGATGGGTCTTTCTCTTTTGAAATACCTCTATGAGGAAATATATGTAGCCTATAATGTATTACTTAAATAAGAAATATATGTCCCTGTTGCCAGTGGCAGTGTGTTATGCTCCCTGTTGGCAACACTAGAGTGCTCCTTTGTTCAAGGTTAATTTTCCAATTTTCAGTTCAAAGGGGCAGTAGTTTCTCAAATGATCAGTGACTTAGGTAAGATCACAGGTTTGTAAGGCCAAGAAAGAGGCCTTAATTTGATGGTGGTTCTATACATTTAGATAGCAATCAAGCAACAATATTTTGAAATTATGGTTGGTGGCAGATTGATTGCAGCCCTTGTACTCTTTGCCCTTGGTAGCCCTTTGCACCATTGTGTTAGTGTTTTCGTGCATGCGTGCGTGTCTGTGTGTGTGTGTGTGTGTGTGTACTTCTCACCATAAGCCACTGGAGTAAGCTTCAGCACTGAGTGCAGAGGACACTTCAGATAAGGAAGCTCATCTAAAAGTGGACACAAATAGACAAGACTACTAAAAAGCAGTACAGACCAATTTAGCAGTAAATTACCTGGATGGTTAACTTCTGATCTATAAAGTCCTTCCAGCACATCGGGACTGACTCTGCCCTTGTGTACAATGCCACTGCTCCAGCCTATGAGGACATACCTGCACTCTTGTCCAGGAAGTAAGCCAGGAGGCAGCGCATGACAGCCTGGTGACAGACTACCAGAACATTCTCCTGCCGCTCCAGTTCCATGATCACTGGCTCCAGACGCTGGACCAGGTCCTCATAAGACTGCAGAAAACAGAGTGAAACTATCATCCCCTTTGATCCTGTGTTTGTATTGTTTAGCAGGCATGGGGAAACAAAAACCTCAATACAGACTTCTCCAAACAGAGCAAGGGTCACATTCAACACATTAAAAACAAAACTGATGTGAAGGACCGTTAGAAATAGTCACCTTTAATTAAGGCTTTTAAATGGCATGTTTACCTTGCAGTGGGCAGGGCAGCAGCATGTTTTTGAGGGTGAGAATCAACTGGCCTCAGGGGTAATTATGTTTGCACACAACGCAAAGGTTTGGCAGAGGCCAAGATGACTACTCCAGGCTCCCACCATAAAAAGGAGGATCTATTCAAAGCGAGAGCGCTGTGTTGCAACTCTAAAAACTACAAAACAAAAGATGCAGCCAGCAGCGGACCTCGAGGTAAACATGCCATTTTTAATTCCCCTTCCCGAGTAAAAACAAATTCCATATGTGAGTCATAGAACTATTTTTAGCGTTTGCATTTTAACATTTCTATGCATGCCCTGACCTCTCCTTTAGGGTAGCGGTAGCGGTACTTGTCCTGGTCTCGCAGGGCGAACTCCTGAGGATAGTGGTCCTGAATCTCCTCGTAAGTCATGTCCTCACACACTCCCTGTCACATAAGAAGCAAATCTTCAGATTGAAACTCATTTGATTATACATTACATTAATAACTCAAACACACTGTGCAGTTGGTCAAGACGTACAGCATCGATCTCGTTGAGGGCCTTCCACTGTTCATAGGGCATGCTCAGGGCTTCTGCGGTCTGGATGGTCCTCTTCATCTGACTGGTCCACACCTTCAGGTCTTTGATGTTCTGCTCCTGGATGAAGTGGTTCAGACACTGTGCAAACTGATGAGAGGAAAAACAATTAGGGAAAAAAAAAACACTAACAGCAATGAAATAAACTTCCCTTCAAAATTACATTTTCCAGGAGGACTCAAATTTGTATCCATCAAATAAGGTGTAAAAAAGGTGCAAAAATATAGTCAAGACATTGTCAAAGGTAGAAATAATCATTTCTGCTTGAAAGAATTGTGCTTGAGAATTTGCTTTCATCAAAGAATCCTCCATATGTAGCAATTACAAACTTTGCGGCATTACAGCTTCACTAAATAGGTCTTGCATAATTTGGAGCTTTGGGTCTGTCTTGTCGTAGGATAAAACTGCCATCAGTCAAGTACCGTCCACAGAGGGTGACATGGCAATGGAGTTGTGGTAAAATGAAGTTCTAGCCTTCCTTGTTAAGGATTCCTTTTACTCTGTACAAATGACATACTTCACCAACACCAAAGCACATCCCAGACCATCACATTTCCTCTACGGTGCCTCACCAAGTTTGTTCGCTGTGATCCACATCCCCCAGACCCCCCACCCCCCCTAACATCCTCCATCTATTATCTGTTTCCTTTTGCCCATTTTTAGTCTTTTCTTTTCATAAGCCAGTCTCAGACATGGATTTTTACTTTGAAACTCTGCCTAGAAGGCCAGCATTCCAAAGCCTCATCACTCCTTAAGCTGGTGTTTTATGGGAACTATTTATGCACTTAAACTGCCAGCTGACGACCTGGGAGGCCTCTGGTTCTCTGACTAGGGATCTTATTCTGATTATTCCCATGTTCAGTAGACACTGGGGCCTCCCACTTATCCAAGAATCCTGTTTAAAGACGCTGTGCACTGTTCTGTGAATGTGGGGCACACCGTTGGAAGAAAAGTTCAGTTGCTTGCAAATTTCTTGGATGGAGTAGCCGTCATTTCTCAGAACAATAATAGACTGATGTGTTTCTGAAAAAAGCTTTCTTTTTTTTTTAACAGTTGTAGACTATAATCAATTCCACGTGTGCTGCTGCTCAAATACTCAAGTAGCCCAAAGGCGGACAGTTTTACTGCTTCCTTACTACGGGTTTTACAGTCTTCAGCCACACACACTTAATTGCAAAAGGGTTTTCTAATGATAAATTAACAATTTAAACATGACAATTTAGGATTAACTAACATAATGTGCCATTGAAACACAGGAGTGATAAGCCTTTTAAACCTCTGTATATTCAACCATTTCCAGCTGTAAAAGATCTACACTATATTTCAGATCAATATTAGGTTAGTTGAATAGCAAAAAAGGTGATTTTCTCAGTGATTCTAAACTGTTGAATGGTACTGTATGTCCAAAGGCACTTCAAATGTTCCAGCAATTCCATTGTCAAGGGTGTGTTCATGAAAATGTGGTCCTTCTCAAAACGGCTTGTATCTTTGGCCAAAATGGGGTAGCAACATGCTCTGGCTAAAAATAGCAAGTTTTTAATCAATCACATATGACCTGACTCCTCAAAGATGACCTGACTCTTAGGCTGGTTGTGGAGGAGGCTAGTATAGTGTCCTGCACCTCTTTCCCTCGGGAGGACAGCCCTGAGTCTCCCCCGATGCGGCCCTTCATGTTGAGGTCGCTCTCCCCGTGCCGACACAGGTAGATGGAGCGTGGCGTGATGTGGATGTTCATCAGGTAGTACACAATGCGGCTCTGGATGTGGTCCTGCACCCGGTTCACCAGGTACCGCCGACCCACATCCATAATCTTAATGTAGGACAAGGCCCTGGCCAAAGAAAGCATTGGATAATGGGATAATGAACTCAGAACTGAGTGTGTTTTCTGCCCCTGAGTAACTGGGTTTTTTAAAACCTAGGATATTACAAACAAAATAACGTATTCCAATTTGACAATGAGTAATCCTTCACTGTTGTAGCTGTTTTTGTTGCCGGAAAGAAACCTTACGGTTTGTAGTGATAAAAATTCAGATTATTGTACACATTTCACCACTTCCTACAACAAAAAATAGTCTGTTCTCCTCCTACCTGTCCAAAACCTCATCCAGTGACTGGTAGGAGTTTTCATAGCATTTGATCCTCTTCATGAAGTCCTCAATGGCTTCTTCTGTGTTGCAGTCAATGTAGTCAGGACTACCCAGCTTCACTTGCTGGATACAGGAAGAGGAAGTCAGACAGGAAGCATCTCCCACTGACTATTTGACATTTATGAAGTACATTTATGGAAGCACAGGCTACATTTTATCGATGAGAATTTTTCAAAACCCTCCGACTCTTAAATTATTAATAAATCACTTACCACAATGTTCTCTGCAATGATGTTAGGGTCTTCACATACTGACTCAACAAAAAACACCTGAGAAAAAAGACAGGATGTTACACTAACACCCACACAAACACATACAAACTTCATGCACTTGGGTGAAATAAAGTGTTGAAAGTGTGATAATACCTTATACTCATTCTGCTCTGCAAATTTCATTATTGTGTTCCTCCTCTCCCGTGTCGTATTAGTGGCATCAAACACCTGGTGGATGGGAGCATTTCCTAATTAATCAACAATCAAGGAGCAACCACCTCTTCAATACACTGTCCACACAGCTACCATGACAACCTACCGCCACTTGACCTCCCTCCACCCCCAGGTACTCCCGAACATCATTGAGCGCGGTCAGTGCACACTGCCTGTGAATAATCAACCACACCAGTTTTCAGACAACAAAGCCACAATGCGCACACACACACACACCCCTACACACACACAAACACACACACACACACCCTACACACACACACACACAAGTCCTACCTCCTAATCGTCAGGCCCTCCTCATTGTCTGGACGGAAAAACTCAAAGTTTTTGTAAATCTTCAAGCACTCTCTGCGATACTGCCCCACATTAAACTCTGAAAACACACACACATACACACACACACAGACAGGCCGCCCTTAAGAGCTGTGGCGATAACACTGAAGGTCCCAAGGCTGAGTTGCCATTAAAGGGAAGAGGTGTGTGTATTTGTATCCTCTGTATTGGTTGATGTCTGGCTTTTATAGATTGCTGGGGTGGGTAGTTAATATGTTTGTGTGCTTGGAGCTCTTGTCTGTATGGCACTTTGTGTTGAAAGTTAAAAAGACTTTAAAATAAGAAACGTACACCTAGGGGGTGTGAATATTTGTGTGTGTGTGTAGCTTGGTGATACCTTTGGTGGGAACACCGATCCAGTTGAGATAGCGAGTAAGCTTCTTTGAGATGTAGGTCTTACCCCGGGCTGGCAAGCCCACCATCACAATAAGGGTAGGACAGTTGGTCATACATACTGCAGAACAGAAAGAGAGAGAGAGAAGAAAGACAAAACAATGGTCAATTTCCTGTGTGTCCACACTCAGAGAGCAGTTCACATGACCACAGTCACCGTGGTAATCACATGACTGCACAGGAGAGAGGAAGAGAAACGGACGTGAGAAGGAAAGGAGGATGATGTACGTGAAAGATAAGAGAAAGGGAGAGAGGCGTTTTAGTCAAACGAAGAGGCCAAGAAACGGAGCGTGTGAAAGGGGAAATGAAAGACAACTGCCATGAAAGAGTGGACTCACAGAGGGAGACGGAGAGAGCTGACAGACATGAATGAGATCTCTGTGTCTTCCAAACAGGAAAGAATGTAGCCGGACGCAGGGAAGCCAATGACCAGCGGCTACTGAAGAGCAGCCACAGTCTCCATAAACGACATAGACGCAGACAAAAACTCTTACTAACGCATGCTCTGGAATGACAACAGAGCTGCCACTAGGGGTGTCACATAGACTCAAATTTCTATTATGGTATTTTCTACTGTATCTAGAGTTCATACACTTAATATAATTGTCTTTCCAGTAGCAAAAGAACCCAACTTAAGCATTTCAAAAGTTAAAAAAGAAGCATTTCAAATAGTAATAAGATCAGGATTTTTTGGTATTATAAAACATGAAAAGTGGCTCGAAGAGTTTCTGTAGTTGTACAGTTACAACAACAAAAAATTATGATAATGAGGCCCCTATAAACACAATTTACTCAGTATGACTGAAATAACAAAAAAAAAAAAACAGTAAACTATAACTTCAATGAAATGTCATCAAAATAGCCATTAGCCCTCAAAGTTCTTAGCCAGACACACCAGCATGTAGACATTTTCAGGCTTGAGGAGTGTCCTACTGCATATCACAACATTTACTTATGTAAACATAATGTACTGACAAGTTAGGCAACTGTGTACGTGTTTGTCACCTACTGGTATTTGCTAGCATTTTGTTCAGCTTTCCATTGTTTACAATGGCAAACTCGGAACAGCGCCAAAATCCCTCCAGTGGCCAAAAATGTATTCTTGTATAATGTATTATTGTCAAAACCGACATTGTTCTTCTTAATGATTATTATGATGATGATTATCAAAACATTTTACAGTTTGCTGGTTACCTAACTATCTCTCTTGGTAATTGTAGGCAAGAGATTTAGGCAGACTATTGGTTACTGACATGGCATTCTCTGTCAGCCGAAATCCTGCGAAATTCGTACGCCTTATTTCATGTTTTGAAAAAATCCCAGTAGTGGCGATAATGCAAAATGCATGCGGTGGCATGACGTAATACCGATAACTACAACCACCTACCTACTACTAACCACCTACCCCTAGCTGCAACCAGTGTGTATGTTTTTTCACTCAAAACATTCCCTGTGGCAGGACAAGAAGTTATCCCATTAAATCTTTGTCAAACCATGGTTAAAAATGATTGCAGTATTCATCCTTATGGTAAACAGGATGAACATGCAGCTGACTTTGATCAATAGATTGACTAAGAAAGGATTATTCTGTACATGAATATCCACCAAACGAATTGCAGCCTTTTCAGTGCATTATTAGAACAAAAGATGAATGGTTACTGGAAGAAACTATATGAGATGCATCTGGCTGACAGGAAAAGGTTCTATGTGTGTGACCTTATGTCTCATCTCAGACCCAAGATGGTGGGATCCAGGGATATCCATCCAGAACCTCTGAACAGCCATGTTCAATGTAAACAAGATAATGGTCCTTTTTACTGGAACTTACAGGGCAGCTTCTTCAGCTCTTTTGCGCACTCACTCAACTCTCTGCAGGGACACCAATTTAATTATACTCAGACTCCCTACAGGGATTGTTTAACAGAGTGTTTAAATGTGAACCATCCCAGACCACAGACTATCTGAAGAATGCGAAACACTTAAAAACAACAGGCATCAGACCCCAGGAGCGCATAATCAGAGTACGGACAACCTCGTATCGACTATAATATGGTTAGGTCTATCCCGGTGTGGTAGAGGGCCTATGGGAGGAGCGTTGTAGTATATGTAGTAACAAAACCAAATGGCACAGTGGATCGGCATCTCTTTATGCCTACTGTACAACCAGCTGGCCTCAGTCGCCCACCTACCCCACTCAGCCATTCAGCTCTGACCTGTTTTGAAGGTTGAGTAATCCCCAATCCCCCCCTTAACGAGGAGGGGGAAAACAATCATGTCTGGCAGCATAGGCATATATATGTCTATGTCTGGCAGGGCCAAAGGCTTGGCTCCACCCCCATCACCTCCTCCACCTCAATTCGCCTATCCCTCTTTCGTCCTGCCCAGGAACCCCTTGCAGGGAGGAGTAAGGGGGAGGATAGGAATCTTGGTTTTCTTAAGTGAGAGTAATATTAAATTTAAGACAAACGGTAAAGACTGTAATGTTGCAAGAGAATTATGAAAAGCATGTCGACGGTTGTAGCAATATGCAGTTTCAGCTTTGCAGACCCAAAGCAGTTACCCAATTGAAAAATTGGCAGAAACAAAAAGTGCAGCAACGAAGGTAACAACCAGAGACTGCACACTCATCGTAGTCTAGACACTCTGTCCTCTTTTGTCACTGAAAGAATAAAATAAACACACACCTTCCAGAGCACCAAACGGCGCATAGTATGGCACGGTGATACCAGACATAACTTATCAAACGTGACCCATCGTGAAAAAGTTAATCCGTGGAAGGTGGGTACAATCACAAACACGAAACGCAAAAAAAAACACGCGAATATAACCAGTTTAAAGATTAATTGAACGATTAAGTATCCTCCTCGATATACGTGTATTATGACCGAACAGAGACGTGACAATAATTTCTCCATACATATCTCACTTTTTGCGATACCCATACGTGGTGACTCGCGACATGCAGGTATACTGATGCACACTTTGGTTAGGTGTGACCCACAGTACTTCGGGCTTTAGTGCTGTGGCAGAGGGCACTCGCGTTGCGTTTAATTGTCCTTTTTCAATTAGTGCAAGAAATATGCTACTCATAAGACCAATGCGTTGACATTACAAGCATGTTCTTGGTGTATGCACATGTACATGACCAATTTGATCGAGTGGTAACGTGGCGTCTTCTACCAGCAAACTATGATAGCTGCCTATTCATTGGCAGGCATGGGCATTTGCGTTTTCGGTGTCAAGTTGATTGCTGTTCGCATCTGTATTGGCGCATCAGTGCTTATAGCCTTGCCTGGCATTGTCACACTTGCATGTTTAATTCCACTATATATTTCCGGAAGGCTTGTGACCATTTCAAAAGATCTTACATCTTCAAAAGAGCAGCGGCACATGTTAGTAGGTAACGTTATACCAGCGCGTTACTGAGCAATGTTGGACCAACACTAATTCCTCCGGGGGACTGAGAAGGAGAATGATGCAATGTTGCAATGCACTCAATGCACCGGGCAAGGCTTTTTGGATCAAACCATACAGACGACCAGCTTCATCAATTTCATATGATCACCTCTATCACCGCAAGATGCAACGTTAGTGACATATACAGGTTAAGGAAACCTTTTTGATTTGCACACAAAGAATTGCTGCGACGATCTGTTCAATCCTCATCGCTTTGCACGCCTCGTGTCATCGGCATTTGCCGGTCGGTAACGTAGAGTAACTTAAGGATCTTGTGGTTCATAGGAAGCTGTAAGCTTACCCTTTCTCTGTGGTATGTGCTTTTCAGGCAGGCCGTTTTTGTACGGCATCCATATCTTCCTCAAAGGATTTTGTGTGAGTTCCCGGGGTGATGTTTCCATCGGTTCGTCTTCATACGATGCCATCATCCCGGCTGCAGAACCATGACCAGGGTTGACTTTCTGCTTTGACGGGCTGAGCGGTACTGAAGCTACTGGTTACTAGGAGCATATGTCATATCGGCTGAGGAGCAGCAACAAACATCATTACCGTACTAACGGAAAATTAAGCGCATCTAAGATTTTGTCCAGTAAACCACAGATTTAAATAACACTCCTAATAAAAAACACAGGCTAAAATATAATTATTATTTTAAACACTAACTGCAACTTTTTTTTTAATGATGTTCGCCTTCTTTCCTGACAGACTACAGCTGTTCATTAACCAACTAATTTAATTAATTGCATGACTACAAGTGGGACCTGCTATCCAAGAGGCTTGATGACATTTCACAGGTGTGCTATGTATATGAATTAGGCATGTATGACAAAAGAGGCGAACACAAAGCATACATAAAAGAGAGGGAGATTAAAATAACCAATGAGATTTGTTCTTATTTTCTTTCGTTTTTAGGTTGTATTTTAAACGTTTGAAAAGTACCGTAATAACTTAGTGTAAGGAGCATTTCAGTGCGCTACCAAAGTTGCAACATAAAGCTCGAGACCCAGAAGGGGAGAAAAAGAAGGGAATGTCCTACTAAACTTCACAAAAACATAGCTCTTCCGCTGTCCACATGCAACACACATGGCCTGCGAATGTTACTGCATCCCTACCCAATCAGAAGCGTTTATAGCGGAGCGGGTCAACCAATGACATGTCAACGCTCTGTTCGGGGAGGCGTGTTCAGCGCGTGGAAGAGATTAGGTAAACACAGTGCTCGTGGTGGACGTCCTGTGCTTCACCAGAACTAGAAAAACAAAACAAAAAAACCTGAAGTTGACATCCCTCTGTGTGCATTATGCTGCAACTGAACTACTTTTAACATGTCAGAGACCAAATGTTACCTGATCAATATACAGTTTATGGTTAAAACAAAAACAAAAAAATCCTCATAACATTCATCTATCAGCCTTTATGCTGTACCATGAAAGTAGTCTAACATGTGCAGGAGTAACAAATCTAAGATGAAATTAGCACAGACCAGCATTCCTGGTTTGCCAGTATTAATAACAGGCCAATACGAACTGACCAGGCTATGGTTTATGATGAATAAACATCAGCAAAGATCAGCATAATGTTAAGTTCTGGAAAGATCTGTACTTGTTTCTGCCCATTGCAAAACAGCACAGCCTATGTTGTGTATCGATGAAGTGTGTACTGGTATTTTCCCCAGTTTTTGCTAGTATGATGTTGCTGATCATTGTGATCTCCCATCATTATATATAGAATACAATCCGTAGTACTGAGTTTAGACCAGCAACAAACCAACAGTGACCGGCAAAGAACAGTTTTGACCAGCAGTAAAGCTAATTCTGACACCAACATATTGGTACCAGTGATGATTGTGTGTGTGTGTGTGTGTGTGTGTGTGTGTGTGTGTGTGCAATTAATAACAAAACAGGGCTTCAACTAGTGTTCACTTATGACATGCTCTCATAATCAAAGTAGGCTTATTCAGTGGCTTTGGACAAAACATTATGGCAGATGTCTATGTGCTGATCAAAAAACCTTGAAGTAGAGTAAATGTAAGAGCAAGCAAACATCACCACCATGTGGTCACATACAGGAACAGCAAGCATTTTATCTGAAAACACAGCTTGCAGTGTTGAAAGATACAGTACGCAATTCTGGCAAAACGTTGTTGATATTTGAGCTCAATAGCCAATCAAATGACATCCCTCCTTCCGTGCTCTTGAAGCAATGTGTTGATTGGCTGGAAATGTTCGTGGCTTAGTCCAAGTCAATATTGTTCTTTTGTTTCCCATTTACGGAGTCTGGACTGTGTACAAACACTTGTAGAGTGTAGAGCTAGAGGACAATGACGAGAAATTCGCTGAATTTGACAAAAAGTCTACGGGATTAGAATCACAGACTGTGCCTTTAAGGGACTACAGGAGTTAACAATTGTCCTCTTATTAAAATAGCTCTTGTTGGGGAGAGAAGGTCACCCTCATCAGCGCAACAATGTTTTATCTAAACCTCCCAATTCTCTCAGTGTGTCTTTCATTCTTCTCATTGCTGAGCCCACTTATGAGAGAGAGCCATGCCTACATGGAAAGTTAGGAATCTGATGTTTGACTGTATTGTTAGCCATAGGCCTGGGTCTGTAAGCTGGTGGTTTTACTGATAGTGCCACTCCCTTCAGAGTAGGGGAGTAAACACACACACACACACACCGGGTAGCCGGCAACATCACGCTCACGTGCTGCCTACACGCCTATAGCATGAAACATGAAACACCAGAAAGCCCAACCAAAATGCCAAAACTGACAACACGTATCATAACATTTTAGGGCACCCAGAGGAATTTTGCTAACGATATCTTCTCCTATACCAATGCCAGTGCACACAGTCTCACAATGAAAGATTAGTGGTTTTACACTACAAACCACAGTACATTTACAAAGAGAAAAAGGTAGGTTAAATGTAAAGCCAATATATACATCCAATTTAGGATATGTGGAACTGCATGAAAATTTCATATTGCATAACGCCACAACACGGGGTGGTTATTAGGGGATTATTAAGAGAACATCGTCTTCCCTGACTCCAATGTAAATGTAAATCCCACACTCATTGTCACGCTATTGCTCTCCTTCTACTTCCAATGTAAAATCTCTCACTTTTCACTCCATACGTTTTTTTCCCTCCCTCTTTCTGTCAGAGTCACTGTCACTGTCTGATGGTTATGCCCCTTCTCCTTACATCCTTAGAAGTCATTCATGCAGTTTGTTTCTGTATCCAGTGACGCTATAGGCTAGATGACAACACACCCTGGGTGGTATAGATAGACAATAATGAACATTTCAGAGAGCGATGCTGATGGGTATCAAAATGCTTTTATAGATTAAACCCAGCCTCGGAATTGTTCTCCCCTTGTAGAAAAAAGTGAGCTTTATTACTGAATCCTGGCTACCAATGTAACTCTACGTAATAATAATTCCAGGACAGATTATCTGTGTATAGGTAAAGCAGGAGCATTGCTTGGGTATCAAAACCAGCACAACTTGAGTCTGGGTTTGAGTACATTACCTACATCATTAATTAGATTGCATTTCTTGATAGTTGACTGGTTTTATAGAACCTGTAATGTATACTAAATAACACAAGGTCTCTCTCTCTCTCTGCAGACACCACACACATATACATGGAATGTAGGACAGAGCCAGTGCTTATATAACTGAGCTCTCAATCACAGCTGTGACAGCTAAATCAACCTGCCACAATGTTCCCTGCAAGGGGATGGGTATTTATATGTGAGTTGTTAATTGTAATAGGTAGGATACTTGTGGGCACTGCTGCTAATATCAACATACATCACCACCCATCACACATTCCTTATATATTTACAGGCATACCCCTCCCAACACACACACACACACACGCACACACACTGACAAGCACACAACAGTACAACTAAAATGTTGGCATCATTTTGGATTGAGAGAGGCAGACAGACAGGGACAGACACCACACGCACACACAACTGCACAACACACACATTAACCATTCTAAGCAAACACCATTAACATTACACAGCTATGTAAGGAATTTCTTTCTGCATTTCTTTCATAAGTGAGCCATGGTAACTCACAGACACACATACACTGCCACAGTGGGACAAATCTGTCCTAGAAGCCGTAAATGGGATTTAGCACATCGAGCTGAACTTTCACACAGATAATGACACATGGAGAGCGGAGGGAGGGAGAGAAAGAGAAAAACAGATTAAACTCTTCCAACATGAATAGACATATTGTCATTGACTCGACCGGAACATTTTCCAAACACCTCAGGTATTTTCCAACGCCAGACTGTTCAGGCTGATTCAAATAAGCGTATAGGCTTTCAGTCCTGTGCCGCACCTGTCGCATCCATCTCATATCCTGATTAGGGATTTAATTATGGAAACAACATAGATATACCATTCCTCCTGCCCCACAAACTAGCAACTTTCACATACAATGTTTACCTGACTTTACAATGAACAGGCGTAATCGTATTCTACACGTTGACAGGATAGCTTGACTCCTCTCACGGGCCCTTAGCATCCCTTCCCTCTACAGGCCTACCAAGTGCCCAGAAAGCACAATGCCTCGCAACACCTCTTGTGTAAACTAGCAATACCATCATTTTATTTGGACAGCGAGGGAACAGATAGGCGTATTTACGTCGGGGATATTCGCATCGATTCTAGCTGTAGTTGGGGACATCCTCCAGTCCACACCTCTGCCAATGAGGTGGTATGCTATTACTAGTTAATGCTGGCGTTAGTAGCCTAAATTGCATCAACAGGCTGGTTTTACTGGCACTCGCCACATGGAGCAGGCATTATACCGCGCAGCTAGCCTATATGGCAAATGTATTTGCAACTCTGATATTAGGTACATGCCTATAGGACTAGATTGACAATGACGTTGAACATAACAGCAAATACGCCACAGCCTATTGGTCAGAACGATTATTCGCTGGCTGTTTTCCATTAAACTCTGAAGTCTGTGAGCATTATGTTCCCGAAACACTTCGTTTTTCCTAAATCAGTTAGTGTCATTTCAATTCCATGTTAGCTGGGTCTGGTAGAACAACCCATGCAAGTTTATCATGGATGTCACGTTTGTCACATACATTAGCCTGTCTGCTAACTGGCTTTAAATATGTCCGTGCATCGCAACAGTCCAGCGCATCGTAAACTAGCTAATAGCTGAGATAATAGTTGCGTGTATGAGCCTCCAAAGTTATGATTTGCAAGGCTAAAATATTTTGAGCATATGGGTAGCAGAAAGCTGTAAATACCACGTAATGTATGTGAACCTGTTGTTTACTTCCTCAGCTAACGGACTTGCATTTTCACCGCCTGCTTTACTGACAACCGTTTGAACAAACTATCAGAGAGATCCTCACAATGATATCAAGGCGACACTTTCCGGAGGGTTTTTCCTACCTCTCTGAGACTCGTTGTGTGTGTTCAGGGAGCGATCGGAGCCCCTCATCCTGTCGTTTAGCCCAGGGGGTCTTCACGATCAGCGTCCCCAGTTCCCACCGCTAAGTGCGCTTGCCTGTTACGGCACTGTTCACTGTTCACACACTGAACGAAGAGCAGTAGCGTGTGTTGCGCCCAGATGGAAGGCGGGGATTTAACCGATGAGGCTGCAATTAGACAGATGTGTTTCTTCTTATAGCTGAGTAATATATCCCGCTCATCTGCACTCTTAGAAACAATTCTTCACCTGTCCCTAAATAATTTCGTGTTCGAAATTAACTCGTTTCTTTCAGCTATCTAATAGTTCTGCACGAGAGAATCCTACTAAGCCAGGGGTATTTTTTTAAGACATTCGATTGTACCCTTTGCTACAAGTCTGGACAAGAGGTACAAAATATATACAGATTCAGGCATATAACTTTTTTTTCCACAGTATGGATTTATGAACGGTATTTGCCAAAGGCTAAAAAGGAGAACCTTATGTTAAAGTAACACTGTGCAACAATTTGAAACTTTTTGAGGTATGGTTTTATAGGCAACTAGTTTTAGTACCATCCTCAAATTCATTTTGATAGCATATGGTAATGTCCAGGACAAATAAACACCTGTGTCTTCCCCACTAGCCATCCAGGATGTGTCCTATGTAGTTCCGTGTACCGGGCTGGAACACCCTGCAAAAATGGAAGAAAAGCTTTCACACGCATGACATTGACAGTTATACTGCCAAAATACATCAGGTAGTGTAGTGGCAAGCTTCTATCAGTGTCAGCTGGGCTGTTGGTGGTGTTTGCAAGGTTTTTGCATTGCTGCTTTAAGTGAAAATTCACTCATGTTACCTCGGACTCCAGAGTTGTGTATAAGTATAATTGTATTCAATATGCATATCGGGCTCACTGGCAGACAAGAGAGTGGCACGATTCCTGGATGCAACGGGTGGTGCAGAACTTCTGTTAAAAGTGGCAAAGAATTATTTCAACAGCATGACCACATATGGAGGCCTACTGCCCAAACATGTATGATTGCTGTTGACTCCCGACTCCAATGCGATGTTGTGTGCCTTTTGATTAATCTTTAAGAAAAGAGTACATCTTGTCAGACATTTTCTGAGATCACCCATGACTATATGGAATTAGGTGATTTACATTTTACCTCTTGAACTAGGCAGTGCCCAAATCATGACACAATCAAATAGCAAAGTTAAGCCCAAGTAAACATGCCACATCCTCTGAAATTCCCCCCAACCAGCATAAATGTGTTTCAGTGTGTGTGTGTGGGTGTAGAAAGTGAAGAGAAAATATTCAGCGTGCATCACATCATGCTGTCATGAAGTGGGTGGTGCACTTCCTGCATATGCTGTGGCAATCTTAGAAACAGTCGTAGAAGCATATCTCTGCCTTTAGCCATGACAAATATTTCACAGAGGGTTCTGTATCGTTGGTAAAACCATTAAAAAAATCTAAAGAACAAATCAGAGAGATATCTTACAGGAAACAAAGAAATCATCTGCTATTAATGCATGCAACTCATTCAAACATATTCAGCAGGAAGCCAGCTCAGAAAGCCATCTCAGGATGAACTCCGGGGGGCGGTGTGCCCTCTGCCACAAGAACTAGGGCACTACCCTCATGGCCAAAGCTCTGAGGTCCCTGGAGTTGTTTTGCTCCTTTTTTTTCTGTAACAGAGTGACATTAAGCCTGAGTTGTGAGCTCATACGATGAGAAGCCGAATCATAAAGGGCTGACCAGGAGAGAATTGAGGATAGGAAGAAGAAAGGGTACGGGAGAAGGACACGCTACAGCGGCAGAGGAGGAAAGAGGAGAGTTCAAAGCTTAGGAGTAGGGAAATTATGTTGCTGTTGCATATGCCTTGCTAGTTGAAGCATTTAGAGAAAAGCCTGTGTAAATGAAAATGTATTTACTTGGCAGACACGTTTGTCTTATGGAGCTGATAGTACTGTGCAGAGGTACGGTACGTTTGATCAATATTTGTTATACACTGTGAAACGTGTGCTGGATATAATAGTTTCCTCGAAAACTGGTTAAGTCCAAACTGAAATAACACTCACAACAAGCAAACATGATGAACAAAAAAAAAACATGATTCCATACAAGAAAACATTACATTAAGCACATCACACATCACAGGCACATGTGGGCGGGGTGGTTTGCTGTGGGTAATTGAAAAAAAAAAAATGCATTCTGAAACACAATGTAATTATAGATATCAGGATTTTTCGCTTTATAATTGCACCAAGGAAGGCTGATGTATTTTCTGGTAGTGGAGGCCCTTTTAGAACTACCACGTTTCTACAATGAATACCACACCACACACACACATAAACTCTATCTCTCTCACACACACACACACTCTCTCTCTCTCCTGTCTTTCTGCATTTTTTGATATTCTCTTAGGTAGGTTTGTGGTTTTTCTGCAGATTGCATTGCTGATTTGTGCAATGACACAAGGCGTGTGCACATCCTGCTAGCAAACCTCTGTGAAGAAGCCAGGGAGAAGGAGCTTGCTTCTTTGTTCAAGAGGTAACTGTTTTAAGTGAATGCCTGTAAGCCTCACTTAGATTTACTTCTTTCCAAATATTCTTATGTGTATTCTTGCAGCTGTTATGGTGTAATTTCCCTAATTATTCCCACATCCAGAGCGTGGGTTGTTTTTTAATCCAACATGGTGAACTGTAGCGTCACGCATTGGGGTAAGTCAAGGCCTGACATTTTATCTCACTCGCTTGGGAGTTTAGCATATGAGTTAAATACACAAAAATATTTTTATATCTTGTAGTCTTCAGATTAAAATGAAATCGAATTGCATCTTGTTTGACAAAAATGGAACGGAAGCATGTCGTCTGAGTAATCTTTGTTATCAGGCCGAAACTCTATGGTAATATGGTACTAATATGGTATTTGTGTGTCATCTTCCAGGTTCTGGTGAGTTGTGTGGGTCGCACACACTGTGGATGCTTTTTGCTGCAGTTTGCACTGTTTTGGTGTTGTCAATGTGCTGGAATATCCTTTGCTGTTTCGGGAAACAGTGCACAGGTGAGTGGAGGAAAATTATATTTTCATCAGTTATTTTTCTTTGGACGATTACTGTGTATTCTATTGATACAAAGTGCTTGGTATCTGTTTTTGAAAAATATTCCCCTCTTTAGCCAAAGGGAAGAGATTTCTGCCACGCTTCAGGAGAAGGTAAGTCTGAACAGCATACACTGGAAATACTGAATGTGTTAGACTGGGGTTAACACATCTACATTTTCCCTGTCTTTGTTTGCTTGACTGTGCTGATCTGGGATCTGGTACAGCATAAGCCTGAGACTGTCAGAAATGGAGGATAATCCTATCTATGGAAACATCAGATACACTCCAGCCAGTAAGTTGACACAGTTTAACGTAGCCTAGCTGTACATTTTATTTCCACATCAGCAATGTATCTAATATATTTTGAATCACTATTTTAATTTATCAATATTTGATTACAGGAACCGAGTTTACACGCAACCCTACCCTCTCTAATAACCATCACATGACAAGGAGCACTATAAAAGTGAGTGGAATTTTGTTACTATAGTAAAATCTAATGCCTTTTAAAATAATTGTATCTCTCTGAACTTTTTATAATGTGAGGGAAAATTATCCCCGTGTGACATTTTGATGTATTTACATGTAAATATTTTAAACATAATTGGTATATAAATATATGAATATATTCCTAATATACATTTTATGAAACAATGACTGATTTCTCAAAATCGCACTACTAAAAATACAAAAATAAATAAAAATGCAATCTTACAGCTGTGGACTATACAATACACTCAAGATAAAAACACTTTTCATGATCAAATATTTACAACTGGCAAACACATTGTATAAATCTATCGTGTTCAACCAAAAGCACTTCTATTGGTTGGCTCAGGCCTTTTAAATTTGCATCATCATTCACCACTGTCTATAAAGCATTTTGCTGAACTATCCTGTCTATAGAAACACAAATTCAGCACAAGTACAAATGGTTCACCAAACCGTTGCGTAAATACAGTATACATGTTTTATTCTTAAAGCTACATTGTATTTTATGCTGAGTGATTTTTTGAAAAATAGTATTATATTATATTACAGTATAATACAAAAAAAGCGCCTATTTACATATATGTTTAAAATTATAATGCTTCTATCTGTGGCCAAGGCAGCTTATTAACATTACAGGGTTAACAACATTACATCCAGTAGGTCCTCCCTTACAGTAAGTACATGTAGTGTTCAATGGCAGTACCATTTACAGTATATAAAAGACTGAATGTATCATTGTGTGCAGCTTAACAGTGTGATACAGAAGTACAAACTATGTGCAAAGTCCTATTTGTGATTTTGCAGACTTGGTTCGGGGTTTATGATTGATGTCACATTTCAGCTCCCCACTGGAATACAGTGTTTAACATTAGTAAAGAATTGTAATCAGTACTGTAATATTACATAATCATGAGGTATTTTTGAAAATCCTGATTGGCTTCATGTACAGTGGATATATCATTGATCTGAATGGAATATAATGGAGGGATATTAGTATTGAATGTCACAGTTAAAGAGGTAGTCCTTGATTATAATCCATTACATTTCTTGGCAAATTCATCAATATTCTCCTCACATTCCTAGCTGTCCGTCCATACTAGGTGCACTCAAAAAACTCAACACCTTATTTCAGCCAATCGGGAGCTTCAGGAGCACTGACGGGAGGGGTGTATTTGATTGACGGTTGAACTGTCGCAAGCGCCAAGGACCACATCTTTAAAAGATGGTGCCTCATTTCTTTTGGTCATTCTCTTCTAGGTGCCCTCTAGTGGCCAAGATTGCTATGCCAACCTGAAGCTGAAGGTTCCCAAACCAGAGTCAGGCCGGAGTTCCCCTGCTCCATCCCCCAACACCGGAGTCCCCCAGATCCAGTACTCAGATGTGGCAGCCATGTCACGAACAACAGAGCTAGAGGACTCTGCAGACATCCTGGAAACCACTTCACTGCTATCTGATCTCTATGCGTCTGTGGACAACAAGCAAAACAAGACTAAGACATTGGATGACACAGAAGATTATGCTAACAATGTTTGAGAGAGCGTGATTGCATGTTTCACAAGCTGATACACTGGGGAGTTATTCAACACGTGGTCCATCAGCTCTGCGCATTTTATATAGTTTTAAAGATGACCTATAACTGGACTTTTAGCTGAATGCTGTTTCAATTACTATCCAGTATTTTCATTTTACAAATAAAATACAGTCTTCTATTTTTTCAGTAAATCTACATTTTTGCTGTTGTGATGGCTCAAATGTCGGGAGAGAGGGAAATAATCCTAAATAGATTATTAAGACATTTGGCTAGAGAGTCTTGTCCAAGTATGTTTTACAGATAAATATACTCAACACTCACAATCTTCCCTTGATCCTCCTTTAATCACCTTATAAGAAGCCAATGGACAGGAGATATAGGGTCAGAACCGGCTGGCTAACACTGGAATATGAAGCTCTCGGGCAAATTAGCATTTTGAAGTTCATTATGTATCTGAAGGCATCTGTGGGTGCCTGAATCACAAGCAGGTACAAATCCTACTTTGATTTCTTGTTGACTGTGTGTAAGAGTTAGAAACTTGCAATTTTATATTTTGTTTTGATGGCATGTTTTGATGGTATCCTTCAGCTTTTTTGGCAAAGTTAGGTGCAGTTCATACATGCAACCACAGAGAGTCACTGTTAATCAATCATTAGTCCCTTTGCCTTCCTGTGAACTGGGCCTAATACACTCCTGTGTTAGGGTTTCAGGCAATACAAACTTAGCACTCCTTGTGATATTTGTCACAGACTAAGCATTATCTTATCTTAAAAGATACCCTTTCCTGTTGTTTTTAATCTCCTAATGGTAATTTCCATCTCTATGTTTTCAGTGAATTGAAGAATTTAGTCATTTAGCTTTTTATGTACCCTACCCTCTAGTTTTAGCCAGATCATCTGTTTGTCTTTGGTTCTCTAGTACGGTTCATTCACTTTCATTGCTAGATTGTGTTTTATATGTTTACTATTAATCTTTAACCATAGGCTAAGTCCAGCAGGAGAGACTTATCTTTTTCACAGAAAATAGTTTTCTTTCACTGATAAAAAACCCATATAGTGTCTAAAATCCATATACAAAAATCATTTGATTTGATTTGAAAACAGGTAGAAGAAATATGTTCGACATAGAACTTATTTACTTAAAGTCATTAATAACATTTCTGACCTTTTTGTGCACTATATGCCTCAGCAAAAGTGAAGTGTGTTGAAGCCTGATGTTGAAATGATAATAGTAAAAATAATAATATCTTTTTAAAATACATTATTATATAATTTATCTTCAGATATTATAATGCACATGTTGTTATTGACAAGTGATTAACATTTAAATATGCTGTCCATATATTGCATTGTAGTGGTTGCAAAGTTTGGCTTAGCAAAGGCAAAACTACTTTGAATATAGAGCCCTTGTGCACACACATATACTCTCCCCACATTTAGTATAAATTACACATTGTTTTTTTAAAAAGTTCTGCCAGATTAACAATATCAGCTCCAGATATGATGGTGTAGCATTTTTATGACCACCAGTGCAATAAAAAAATGTTCCGGTTAATAAACCAGATAATACTGAAATTCTTGCATCCTTCAGATCTCATCTCAATCTGATAATAAGGTTCCAAAAGCACAAGACTCATCAGTCCAGATATCAACTCAACAATTACTATGGCCCACCCCAACACCTGTACACTTTATTCTTACACTATTCTCACTAATGGAAAAATAATTCGTTTTCTTTTATTATTACTTATACAACACTACATTTACAGATTATCAAACCTTAAAAACATGAATCATTATTAAATTCAATCAGGGTGTTGTTGTGATTCTGCAAAGAAAGCAACTAGCCTTCACTGAAACCATCAGGAAGGTTATTTAAACACCAGTTGTAATGTAAGGTTTCAGTGCTGGTGTTTTGCCCATTGGTTTGGACATTTTGGCAAGTTTGACAAGTTTGGTTACCACTAACCAACATATGTCTTAAATGTCTTAACACTGTCGTGTCTTATTCACCTCTTTGCTGCTCACTGTATGCCGACTCTGGTGTCCCTTCCTCCAACGAATGAGTTTGAAAACGTTTCACTATCAGCCACGGATAACATGTCACACTTCAGATTTTATTGACCTAATAGGTTACAGTGATAACTTATTAGTATTTCCAAACCATAAAATAAAGAGCACACTTAATAAAAGCAACTGACCATGAGGAGATAGATAAAGGAGATATCGGAATGAATTGCTTACATTACATAATACTGTACTTTCTGAAGTTTAATAGCCTACCTAATCAGACTTAGCATAGTATATGGCAAAGACCTCTAGTCGACCTGAAAAGGCTGTTCAAAGATATCAGAGCACTAGCCAGCCAAGCACTAGAGAGTCCACATTGCACTCTCCAATGATAGTCAAATTATAATTATCGTAATTCAGTGACTTCATATTTAATGATTAATATGCATGCACCCATTCTCCATACCTAGTGGAACATTTTTTGAGAAAATGCTGCTCCGTGGGACTCTTTTCTCTGGTTGTCGGGTTGAACACATAAAGCCTGATTCAGCAAACTTGATATCTTTGATCTGTACACTATCAAACTAAACTGCAAATCCACTGTGACCTCTTCAAACAAAGCCTTTGTAGTTTTTACTTTGAGTTATGCAGGGCTAGACAGCTACACTTCTCTGAGCTGATTAATGAACCAGATAATACTGGAATTCTTGCATCCTTCAGATCTCATCTCAATCTGATAATAAGGTTCCAAAAGCACAAAGGACTCATCAGTCCAGATATCAACTCAACAATTACTATGGCCCACCCCAACACCTGTACTCTTCTTATTTATATTAAAAATAATTAGTCTTTTTTAATGATTACTTACACAACACTAAATGTAAAGACTATCAAACCTTAAAAACATGAATCATTATCAAATTCAATCAGGGGGCTGTTGTGATGCAAAGAAAGCAACTAGCCTTCACTGAAACCATCAGGTAGGTTATTTAAACACATTGGTTGTAGTGTAAGGTTTCAGTGCTGGTGTTTTACCAATTGGTTTAGACATTTTGGCAAGTTTGACATGTTTATTTACCACTAACCAACATATCATATGTCTTAAATGTCTTAACAGTGTTGCGTCTTATTCACCTCTCTGCTGATCTCAGTATGCCGACTCTGGTGTCCCTTCCTCCACCCCACCTCCACCTGTTGGTCCCGGTCTAGATGTCTGGGGGGTAAGCTCCTCGACTCTGCCTTCTCCCGTCGGCAGGATCTGAGATCCTGCCATTTGCTGGATTGTGGATGGGGGGCCTGCACCAAAAACGAAAAAATCATGTTATGTTATCTTGACATGTTATCTTTTTGGCTGTATATCCGAAAACAGAAGTAAATCTTTAATTCTATTCCTGCATCCTGAGTCTTTCTAGTAGAACTGGTTGTAACACCTTGTAGTCTGTGCTGGATTATTACACTGATACTCGCAAGTCCATGTTTTGACCTGTTTTTGTCCCTGGCTGGACTCTGTAGTTTCGTTGTGTTTTTTTTACTTCTGCCTGGGTATCGGACAGAGTAAGCCTTTGTTTTTGGAACATGGGGTTAGACCTTGCCAGACTGTTCGCTTGGATTGCCCCCTTTGCCTGTTATGGTGATTTAGCGTCCTGCCTGTTTTTCTGTGCCTCTGCCTGCTTCATGTCTGCCTGTTTCTGCCTGCCTGGCTTTTTGCCAACTGTTTCTTGGTTCTGCCCCGTCTGCCTGCCTGTTTGGGTTATGTGACTCTGGACTGTCTGAAGATTACCGCTGTGCCTAGGTGTTTATGCTTTTGCCTGGTTCATTAAAGAACTGTTTTACCCCTTCACTCCAGTCTGCTCTGGATTTGGCTCCTACTCACACCTGACCCTGACTCCCTCACACTGATCAAATATACAATATTTTAAAGCCTGGCCACTGCAGCATGGAATTTGGTCTTCAGCTTGGTTTAAAATTAACCTTGAAATGCATGTTTTTTTGTAGAATTTAGGTTTGACTTCCACGGGCCCTTGTCGCTGCTCCAGGCAGCCTAACTCCCTACCTACCTTTGTGCACTGGTTAAATCCGCCCTGATTGCCGTATTAAACAAATTAGTTTGTAAACGTTTTACTATCAGCCACGGATAACATGTCACACTTCAGATATTATTGCTCTAATAGGTTACAGTGATAACTTATTAGTATTTCCAAACCAGTACATAAAGAGCACACTTAATAAAAGCAACTGAACATGAGGAAGACAAATAAGGGAGATATCAGAATGAATTTCTCACATTACATAATACTGGACTTTGTGAAGCCTAATAGCCTACCTAATCAGACTCAGCAAAGTATATGGCAAAGACCTCTAGTCGACCTGAAAAGGCTGTTCAAAGATATCAGAGCACTAGCCAGCCAAGCACTAGAGAGTCCACATTGCATTCTCAAATTATATTTATCTTAATTCAGTGACTTCATATTTAATGATTAATATGCATGCACCCATTCTCCATACCTAGTGGAACCTTTTTTAAGAAAATGCTGCTCTGTGGGACATAAATCCTGATTCAGCAAACTTGATATCTTTCATCTGTACACTATGAAACTAAACTACAAATCCACTATGACCTCTTTAAACAAAGCCTTTGTAGTTTTAACTTTGAGTTATGCAGGGCTAGACAGCTACACTTCTCTGAGCTGATTAACAAGAACATCAACAATACCCATGCTCTTTTTGTCATGGTTGACAAGCTTACAAATCCCCCAAAACAGAACTCCTCTCCACAGAGAAATGTAATTTTAGTGAAAAACTATTAAGTGATATATGTTAGGTGAAAATTCACCCTAGTTACCTCAGGACTCCGGAGCTGCATATAAGTATATTTATTAGACAAACAACAACAACAATTGCAATCGGGCTCACTCCCAGCACAAAGCTGAAAGTGAAGCAATATTAAACACATCGCAAAAGGTTTATATTAACAGAAGTTTAGCGTTCAGCAGGGAAAACCACGTGGTGGATTTCTGACGTCCGAGGCAAGGATGGAAGTTTTGCACAAGATTGGAAGAAGCACAGTTCGACCCTTCTTATCACCTCTGGTATAAACATGCTCTTGTACATATGCAGACTAAGTGGCACCTAATAATCTAAGTTACACACACACACACAGAAACACAGAAAAGCCTTGTTCCTGCTTTCATATGCACATGATTTATACAAGGAATATATTTATACAAGGCACTTGATTCATATATTCTTAAGTCATTAACAGTGCTTGGAAATTATCTCCATCAGTCCCTCCTTTTATCCGTTTCAATGGATAATTCAAAATCACAAATCATCTTTCTTAATTCGTCAATTATCAATTTCAATAGATAACCTCAAAATCATCACTCTGAGCTTCATCACATGGATTTTCGGAACAGAGATCATTACTGAGCATCACTCCATATCATCATAAGTCAATCACTTAAAATGTCTTCATATTTCTCATCACACATTTGAATACTTTGCATTTGTCGGCCAACATAGTGGATGTCGACTGTGTGTGTGTCATTAGCTCGCCTAGGCTTCAGATAACATTCAAACAAGGTGTCTTTGCTGTGTCCTTGAAGGCCCTGTTCCCCATCAGGCATTCTGCAGATCACATCGGCTGATGAGTATTAATGGGCAGGGAAATGTAAATAGTCTCTTTGCGGAAAGTGTGTTTGGGCAGTCTGGTTTTCACCACGGATGATCTTTGGCCAGGCCCCATTGCGAATATTTGACCAAGGCCGGTGCCTATTGTGATCAATATGTTAACAGTCCCAAAATGTAGAGCAGTTATTACAGTACAGTAGGGTACAGTTATTATCAAAAGTTTCACACATTGTTTCATTTTTCCCTTGTAACTCCCCATGACTTCACAGAGATAGGACCGCACCGCCCTCCCAGTATCCACTAGGCTCTTCTTCCCCACTGGACAGTGTTGTTTTCTTCACCAACGTTTGAGACTTCCTGTCACAGTGAGCTGGCCTTGGAAAACTGTAGATGAAAACAGCTCTTATTCTCTGTCTCTTTCTAAGGCAGGCTTACTCGTTTACAATGTGTTAGATGTATCCAGGTGGCTCTCTCCACTATCTTGGCTGTGGTAGATGTTGACAGTAGCACTTGGTATGGTCTGTCCCACTTGGGCAAGTGGCAGTGTTTTCTTTTGAGGCTGTTGATTAGGACACAATTTCCTGGCCCAACCTTGGTTTCAGCCTCACAGGTTCCTGTGAAGTAGAGAGTTCTGAGAGCATTTTGCTAATTCACATATTTTCCATATATTCTGCAAATGTATATTCAATCTTTTTAGCTGTTTCAGCAAATGGTTTGAGAGTTTAGGCAGTGTAGATTCTTCCATACATCATTTCAAACAGTGATAACAACATGCAACATGCAAAATAAGGACAAAACAGAGATTATTGTGTTTGGCAACAAAAAGAAGAATTAGGATTAGTAAACACCTTTTCTTACAGGCTGTAAACACCAAAGACAAAGTCTAAAATTCTGGCAATCTAATAAACTCAGATCAAGGGTTTGGTGTCCCAGAGAGTCTAAGAGAAGCTCATCCATGCTACTGTGATGATTTCTTAACTGGACAACACAAAAAGACCATTAAACAGCTGCAGTTTATTCAGAAGGTTGCTGCTAGAATTTTATCCAGGACCAAGACAAAAGAGCACATTACTCCAGCTCTGGAATCTTTACACTGGTTTCCAGTTAGTTGCAGTCTATAAATCACTGAATGGTTTAGGCCCTGAAAACATTCCAGATATGTTTAAAGAATATGAATTGAGTAGGGCTCTTAGATCCATGGACTCAAGTCAGCTATGGGAGCCCAGAGTCCAATCTAAACAGCATTTAGCTGTTATTATGCATGGAACTGGAATAAACTGCCAGACGATCTTAGATGTGCCCCACAAAACATTTCTCTTTTCATGTGCCTATGACCAAGCCCTCAAACTTGCACTCTATTCTTACTGCACTTTAATTCTGGAAGTAGACCTCTAGTCACTCAGTGTTCCGAAACAGATGTCCACACAGTCGGGGCTACTTCCACTATGTTTTTATTCTACTTGAGGTACTTTCTTTTTATTTCTAATTTTTATTTCAAATTATATATTTTGTATCTTTATTCTCACTCTTAAGCACTCTGTCTTTATTTTTCCTTTAGATGTTCCTTTCAGTTGTATTTATGTATAGCACATTGAATATCTCTGTGTGTGAAATGTGCTATATAAATAAAATTGCCTCTTAAAATAAATAATAAACTCTGCCTATGATTAGATATTTTAATTAAGTGATAATATTTGGACTACATATCCATTATTTCCACTGGCCATATAAGATTATATATATATATATATATATATATATATATATATATATATATATATATATATATTAATCTTTACTGAGGCATTCCTTTTGATGGCTGACTTGAAACAAGGGTATTATAATTAATTGACAGGTCATATTAGCCATGTGGACCTGTTTAAATGAATGGGCTCACTGAGTCAATGAACCCAGGGTATTAGTGTTGTTCCTGTGTGTCAGGACCAGTGGTACAGTACATATCTGACAATTATTGTCTTTCCTTGAATTAAGATATCTTTTAGATAAGGTGTGTTTTTCACTGTGAACTTTGAGTACCATATTGACAGGATAATAATTTTATGATGAGCTTGCAAATAGTGCAGTGCAAAGGCTGACAGACACTTCAAACTGATATAAACCTTATAAACGCCTGGACCAGCAATAAAAAGAGACTTATGGAACCTGGAACATTATTCTAAGTTTTTATTATTCTACAAGTTAGCACAAATTATGTAGTGATTAGATAGCTTTGTCTATTGGTTTTTCTAGTTATTTCTAATTTAATGTTATTTTTGTTTATCTGTTGTTTATACTACTGCCTCTTCATTTAGCAATAAAGAGACCCTCTACTGATCTATTTAACCCCGCCTCGAAATGGCTACATTGTCTCAATAAACTCAATAACCTCTTGGCCGATCCTTCCGTAGAAGTATTCTGCCCCACTGTTAGAAGTAAATTATTTTAATTGAATGAAAGTAAGTAAAACAAATCTTTCTCTGGAGCTAGTTGTTATTCAAGTTTATATATTACAGACCTCTATTGAGCGCTTCCCCGACCAAAGGACTTCAGTTTGACAGTGTTGCCTAAAATGGACATCAAGACATCAACTGTAAATAATCAGGATATTTGTATGTTATGTACCATAACTCTGTACTGTAGTGTGTTTAAATCACAATTTGCCATAATGTCAAATCACAGTGTTGACTGCACATCAAAGTAAACCACCTGTTTTCACCACTGACAGGCTCGTTAATGTTGAGATAAGGGTCTGACAACATGGAAAGGATCCCTACAGAGATACACCCGTGTCTCTTTACCTCAATAACTGTAAAGAAACTGTAGAAAATTACTCAATCTTCTGGTTTTTTGATGTAGCACCCCACTCATTGCCTGTAGTCGATTGGCCTATACATTTTCAAGGATCCTGCTGCTGCAAAACAGGAAGGATTGATCTCTATAGCCCAGCTGGGCTAAGCATTGATTTCTAGAGCCCAATCGTTGTCCCAACTTGTGGAAATATTTGGCTAGTTCTCATATTGACAAGACAACACATGACACAGTGGCACATGATGGCTATGCTTTGTCTGGGCCATACTTAAGCAATAAGCCCCAAGAGGCCGTGGTTTGCGCTGATTTTAGAACAGGTAAGGGGAGTTGTTAGGCACGACGCGCCACTACAAAGTATAGTTCCTAAATAAATCGTTGCCATGCAACAGCCAGATGGAACACTTGCGCTACCGACAAAAAAGGGGTGCTTATTTATTCACATTAAATTGTATATCGCCATTAATACTGCAATTGTTGAAATGGTTTTCAAACTGGCTCCTCTTTGCTGGTGCAGCGACAGGGGTATCTTGATGCTGACGCTTCAGTGTCCCAGATGATGTTGCAAGGATGTTGCTCCACTCCTTCCTCTTGCTGTAATTTGGACGCCAGTACGATTTCAGTGACAACTCGCACCTATCTATGTCCCGTCACTGCCATAATCTCTCTCCCCTAGGCCAGCGTCAGCTTTGTTACGTCTTTCTTTCTTTGAAATATTCCATGCGCAGTAATATGGAATGTTATCATAGAATGTTATGAGGACAACTTGAAAGGTTATGCTGCATTTTACAACGGCATGGAACGCGATTTAGCCAATCACAATCAAGGATTGGAACAATCAGTTTTAGAAGATATTGTTATGCTCTCACTGCAAAGACATGTCACTGGTCACATGCTGGACACAGGGTGTTTCTGTGCATGTAACAGTAGTTCAGTTACTATGTCGTCCACATACACAAAACGAGACCACTGCAAGTTATAATTCTTTGAGTGGTTAAAATGATTAATTTCCAACAGTATGTCAAACATGCTACTGTCTCAAAGATGTCATGTAGAAAATGTTGATTTTGCCTTTACAGTAAAAGGTTACACAACACCTTTATAATATAATAGTTGTGTATTAAAACACAGTGATTCTTCACTGAAACATAAAATAAGCTTTTACATGCTTGTAAGGACAAGTTAGATCCGGAAACAAACAGAGACATGGTGTCATAGTGAGTGAAATATAAGATATGCCAAGAATGTGTACGAAGTCTGTAACATTATGCATTTCCACAGAATCTGCCCTTTACCTATCTTGGGTAATATTTGGTGTCACAACATGTGTTGTGCAAGAAAAGTCTGTATACCTATTAACATATTTTTGACAACAGTGAAGTACTTTTAAAGTATTATTATCGATATACTAATAGGTAATAACCACCATTAACACAAATGTGTTTGGCTACACATTTCTTTAGATTCAAGGATATTTTGTCTTGTATAAGTAGGTTCAGTTAGCCTTGTTTTTATATTTTAAAACAAAGTGGTTAAACCTTTTTAATGCCTCATTTGCTAACTTAAAAAAAATAAAGGAAACAGAGGATGCTATTCTATATCCATATTCAATTGAAAAATATTTGATGATATATTTGGAAATGCATCATCTAAATAGGTACAGCTGGAAGAAAGAGCACCCAGGCATGAAAGAAAGAGCACAAATTAAAACACTGGAATGACACATTTGATCAGAGCCAACCCTAAACTGAGATTAACATTGTTATACTGCCTAGGACTTGTAGGTTTACCTGGTGAATGGGGAACAATTGTGTCAATGCAGACTTTTTAGTACAACACTAAAACAAAGACAACCTCATTCCTAGACACCTTGCTGCTCTCCACCCTTGGCCAAGACACACATACAAAGTTGACTAAACATGCACAATGCGGTTTAGCACACCTGTGGTGCTCTTTGAGGAGTCTGTTTAAGAAGTGATGAGACTGGATCAGTGTCTGGCGAAGTAAAGGTGAGGCCTGTGTCATGAAAAGGACCATCCCCACTGGCAAGCACGGTGCTGGGTCTGTCATGTTTTGGGGACGTTTTGCTGCTGTGGAGACTAGTCTTGACTGTGAGACTGGTATCATGGATTCTTTTAAAAATTAGGCCATTTTGGAACCGATTTTTTGTGATCAATGGACTTACCAGCAAGACACGGATTCCAAGAACCATGGCAGTAAACTAAACTTTTGTTATTGTAGAGGTTGTTCCACACAATACAGTCTTTTGGGGGTTGAATCGTTTTGCACATGGGCTTTTATTTAAAAATATATATATACATGTATCATTTGAACCATTTGCATTACATTCTGCGCTCTTAACAAAGAGTAAACAATATGTGGTGTAAGGAATTTTTACTTTTTAGGTTTACAGTACACAACCAAATAAACTGAAATTAATTGAATCATTAAAAGTCTGTATGGATGGCATGTTTAATAACATATTTATTCCAAACATGTTACAAAAATGTAAGTTAATTCCACAGCTCTGAACAATAAATAAATAACACAATTGTCAATGATCATTCCCTTGATGAATACATAATGAATAGATGAATAAATCTAATAAACATCTCCTAAGCAGTACCTGACCCATCTACACATGGTATGTTATAACACACCTCTTGAACTGACAGTAAAAGTAGTTCCAGGAGTTATCAGGAGTTAAAGGGCAGCTTAACAGGGTTCCCACCCATTTTCTTTGTCAACATTTCAAAACTTTTCCATGACTTTTCCGACTTTAATGGAATTTCCACAACCTTTCACAAAAAGTGCACGTACTTTACTCAACACGTTGGCCGTAATTACTGATTGAAAATTAAACAGCAACTTTTTCAAGTCATTTTTTAAAAGGTTAGTTGGAATATGTCAATTTAACTGAATCGCTGTTGACTTTTCCAGGATTACCATGACTGTGGGAACCCGGTATTAAGCACAATACATTTCAGCTATATTAACCATTCTTTCCTTGACACATTACTGCAGATTTTGACGTGAAATGTCAAACGGATGTAGAGATAGGCTGTCAAGTATTTTACACCACGCCTCCAAATCTCCTTTAGCACAGAAAATCATGGTTTGAAAAATCAGTGCTCTTTTAAAGTCAATAATGAGACCAGCATTCAGACTTTTGAATCCTCCTCATTAAACGGCCCTTTCTCCTTCTCCAGACCTGTGGTCAAGCTCTCATAATCAGACGGCATGTCAAAGAACAACTCATCCTCGAAGCAGAAGTCATCTGAGATTGGTGCCAGAAAAGGAAGCTTCATGACTAAGCCAGTCAACACACCACCAATTGCTGCCGCTGTTATGGTGGAAAAAATGGCGGCCACTTGATACAGAGCCTGCACCTGGCCGGTGCGACCCAAGCCTGGCTTGAGCCCTGGAATTAGCTTCTGGAGCTCCAGTAGTTTGGGATCTCCCTCCATGGGGGCGCGATGGGCAAAGATCTGGTACATGCTGGGGCCGTACGTCTCCTCAGAGGCCAACAGGATGGCGCAGATACCGGCCAGACACGAAATTAGCCCGGTGAGCCCGTGGAGGTTGTGGATGCCGCACTGGTCTTGAATTCTCAGGCGACGGGCAAGGAAAGGGGTGAGGTACTTGTAGCCCAGCATGCAGGCCGTGCAGCCTATCACACCCAGGGCATAGGCAGCCGCAGGGGAGATCATCATGTCGACAGAAGCCCCAACTGTGACACCTCCTGCCAGTGTGACATTCTGAACGTCAGCCATGGTGATCTTACCCCTCTTGTTGAGCATGGCAGAGAGGGCGAATGCAGTGAGCGTGGAGGCGCTAAGTCCAATGAATGTGTGGAGGACGGCCCGGTGCTGGTCATCCCCTTTCTGTGTCAGCGCTGAGTTGAAGGAGGGCCAGAACACCCAGAGAAACAGAGTTCCGATCACGGACAAGATGTCGGACTGGTAGCTGGTGATCTCCTTGGAGTGCCCTTTGTTAAGAGAAGGCCGGTACATCACAAACGTGACCCCGAGGCCAAAGTAGCAGGCAAAGAGGTGGATGAGGATGGAGCCACCAGAGTCAGTGATCTTCAGGTACTTGAGCACTGCCCACTCAGTGACGGAAAAAATAGGGACTTCGAGAATAGCCATCACAAGGAGCTGCACTGGACTGGTCTTCCCCAAGACGGCCCCAAAGGAAATCAGCACAACAGCGCAGGCAAATTCAGCATTCAGAAGGTTAATCACACCCAGGTGGATCTTCCCGTCAGAGTAGAACTGGAAGAAGCCCTGCACTAAGATGGCCCACTGGATGGCATACGTGGCTGTCAGGAAGTTGAAGACCATGCCGCTGAAGCCGTAGAAACGCATGAAGGCCAGCAGACAGCCGAAGCCGATGAAGATCATGACCTGCACATCCGCAAAGTACGGATAATCCCTGTACAGGGAGTTGTCCATTGGATTGGTAAGATTGTTTTGAAACTTGGCATTGGCATTATCATCATAAGTTACAAAGCCAGCATACAGAGCCAGGAACACCACCTCTGACACAAACACCAGCACTGGCAAACGGACCCTGAGGCTTGTGGCCTGTTTCATCATTGCACTGACAGCTATCACGGACTGAGATGGACGCTCTACTCCCCTCACGCCCCTTTTATACGGGCCTGGACTCACTGATAAACAGGACTGTTGGCACTAGCAGAGTTCGTACATGCTGCGCAGGACTCCACAGTCCCGCATGCCCTTTGAGAATGCAAGGTTTTGTACTTTGGCCTTTTGAATTACCCGCTGGGGCATTGTGACAGGCCAGCAAATATGTTTGAATTACGCAATATAATCTGATTAATGAAATGACCATGGATGGTACAAATGGAGGCAGCAGTGAAGGTAGTGATGTGAAGGATGTCTCCTTGTTTCTTATATTTTCCAAATGGGAAAGTTCTTTTTTATTACTATTTTTAGCTGAGAGTGTGTGATGTGATTCCACAAGGGAAAACAAAGATCTTATGTCTCAGTGGCTTTCATTATTTAACACCTCATACAGTGCCAATAAAAATTATGAAGCTATTATACATCCCCAGTGCTGTACTACCTTATAATACATTACAAACAATGTCTCCAATTACAAAACATCAGATTGATCAATTAATATCAATTAAGCAGAAATAAGTCAATACATCGGGTAAATTACTCTAACAAGACAGTGATTTGTATATAACTAGCATTCCGGTGTCATTGAGATCAGGAAGATCACACAACTTTCAGAGTTCTGTGAAAGCCTTGAGTTTCAAGCCACCAGTCATTAAATGCTTCCAAAGTTTTGTATTGCCATCTAGTGGACAATTGGAAGAACAGCATCTGTTTATTCATCTGCATTAACCTGCTCAAACTAGCTCTAACAAGCTTCCATCTGTAATGTGAAAAGAAGTTTGATAAATGTGTGCTTTCAAGTTGGATAAACACACTCTTTCAATCATGAGAATTATGGCAACAACTGACAACTGCACTTGATGTATGGAAGGCCAACACAGATTTGAACTTTTCTTCCAACTCTTGGAGATTTTAGTTCGTATTGCAGTGGCATTCAACTTTTTGATGGAGACAGCGGAAGCCAGAGGTAGATGATTCAAGGTTTACTGCCTATTAAATTACAACCTACGAGGAACGGGCAGTAGGAGGTGTCATTCTAATGAAAACAACAAACCCCTCAACACTTCTACAAATAAATAAATACAAAAAATGAATTAAATAATAAGTACACTTGCTCAAAGTTTAACATGTATCACTCTCATTTACTCTTCTCAGCTCTTAATCAAACTAACATTTGAAAATAGCCCAACCCCTTATCAATGAGTGCCCTATCGAATTCCCTGATCATTTCCTCCATGACACCTCCCCCCAATCAAAACCCCATCATAACTAATTGACATATTCCAATATATAAGGGGGAGATAACACACATGCGTGCATACACACACTGTCACTCCATCACACAGACAGGGAAACAAGAGTCCAGCAGAGGGCAGAAGGGTCTCGCCGCTACACTATAGCTTAAGTTAACAGAGCTCTTTTCTGACCATGTAGTCCAGCTGGATGTTGACAGTGGTCAGTTTTAAAACTGTTTTGGTTGGCACAGAGTATGTTTCCAGTAGGAGTTCAATTATAAATCAGCATGTGGCATGAGGAATTACATGTCACTGGGATGAAGAGGGATATGCCAATGGACACTGTAGCATGAGGGACACGTCACTGGCATGAGGAGGGACATGCGGGCGAGCTGCCAATCAGCAGCATCGACAGTTGCTGAGCGGAAAAGGTACCTGTAAATAAATATAAAATGTTTACAGGATTAAATAACTAGTAGTCGTAGTCTTAAATGTTATTTAGCTGCACGCTCATAACAGCTGTAGTAGATCTAAAGTGTGCTGAATTTAATGTATGACGTTGTAGTTTGATTTTATAGTTAAGTGTGCCTTTTGTTTTACCGATCAGACTAAAGATCATTTCCGCCTTTATTTTTATAATACGACAAAGCAATCCCGCCTGATTACACCATGGCACTATTAAACACTCATTGGCGATAAAAAATAGCTAACAGAAATAAACAAGCATAATCAGATATCAGGTTCACACAACATTGATATACATGTGAACAAAATTAGATAGCCTAGCCTACTTTATAACGGTCCTTACAGCTTTTGCTATACTTGAATATTGTATGGTCTATGCATTCTTTATATCATTTTGAAATATAAAAACCCAGACTTACATTTCTTAATGTAATACTTGAACATAAAAATAAGATTTATAATGACTGATTTCTCCTCCCGTTCTCATCCATTGAGTGAAATGTTGCTGAGCATCTTGGATAGAGGTTAGAACATCTGTAAATAGCTGAAGGTTGCAGTTCACAAGTGGGTCGTAGACTGGAATCGACGCCGAAGAAGGAAAGATTTTGCTGAAAAGCCGTATCACATGGTAGCAGGAGTGAACGAGCATGCGCCACTTTTCACACCTTTGTAATTATAATACAACAAAGCAATCCCGCATAATTACACCATGACACTATTAACACTCATCGGAAATACAAATAGCTAACATAAATACACAAGAATAATCAGATATCATGTTCACAACAACATTGGTGTACACCTGAACAAAATTAGATAGCTATAGCCTACTTGCCAAAATCATACAAAATATTTGAGGTCAGATATCACGATATCACGTAAGGGTCCTTTCACGTAAAAGATTTAGCTGGAAAGCCATATCACATGGTAGCAGGAGTGAACGAGCATGCGCCACTTTTGACACCTGATTTTTTCATATTTTAATTGTATTACTATTATTGTTCTAACATGTATAACGATCCTTTATATTATGAGTCAAACGTTTTCTTCTACTTCTGTAGTTACATCGGTGTATGTAGGAGTGGTTACAGGATATATTTACTTAGGCTAGTGGTGACGATGGCTCTTTCAAGGTGACAAGGCAGTTTGGAAAATAGGCCTAGAGGTTTTTTTTGGCAATGGAGCAGACACTGCTCTGCTGTGTAGTGCACTTTAGAATAATACGCTTACACGGTCAGCGTGGGTTTTGCTCTGACTTTTACTGGAGCGACTTTCAACATGTATCTCACAGTCTACTGCCTGTGTGCCTACTGCATTCTGGGTAATGCAGTTAACTTAATGCACATAACAACACATCTTCCCCCTTTGAAAGAAGACATTACCCTTCTTTTAAATCAAACTCAGACATCATATGATAAATCAATCATGAGCCTTACATTACCTTATTCTAATGCTCATTCTTGCATTTATATTTTATCTACCAATAACTCATAATACAACTCATTTGAACTAATTTACAGTCTCTAGTGTTCAGCAACTTTCAATTAGTCTTTTAGGAGGCTGAACATTACGCTTTGGTCTGCAAAGTGTCTTCACGCTTAGTACATCAGGATCTGTTGTTTCGTTCTCTGAAGTTTGGTCAGCCAGGTCACTTGTGGTGTCTCCGACTTGTGCTGTACTGTCCGGTTGCTCCACACATTGCTGGCTTGACACTTGTGGCTTGAGATCCACTCGATTCCTTCTCAGAGACGCTCCATGCTCAGT
The DNA here is from genome assembly GCF_900700415.2 of Clupea harengus. Taxonomy (NCBI): domain Eukaryota; kingdom Metazoa; phylum Chordata; class Actinopteri; order Clupeiformes; family Clupeidae; genus Clupea; species Clupea harengus. Next base: position 2,013,046 of record NC_045156.1, read on the forward strand.
CTGGATTTGGTACGAGCGTGGTGCCACTTCTCTTTGAACTGATCCATGCATGTTCCAGATGCCAGTCACATGATCTCGGATTCTGACATGTTCTCCTGGCTTCAGATCACGTAAGAGTTTAGCTCTCATATCATGTTGCTGTTTTTGTTTTTGTTTCTGTTTCTCTTTTATTTTGGCCACTTTAACTTTGTGTGCACCTTTAGGTGTCAGCAGGTCCTCAAGTATAGGCAGATTGGTGCGTCTGCGCCGTCCCATCAGCATCTGAGCTGGTGATAGACCATTCTGCAATGGTGCAGTTCTATAGATCATCAGACTCTGATGAAAGTCTGCCTTTCCATCTTGTGCTTTTTTCATGAGGCCTTTGACCACCTGCACTGAGCTTTCTGCAAAGCCATTTGATCTTGGATAATGTGGGCTGGATGTTGTGTGTTGGAACCCCCATTCTTTTGCAAAGTCAGCAAACTCACTGCTTGCAAACTGCGGACCATTATCAGAGACAAGCTTGCATGGTACACCATGTCTTGCAAAAAACGTTTTCAAAAATGCAATGACAGCTTTGCTAGATGTCGTCTGTAGAGTTGCTACTTCTGGGTAGTTGGAGAAGTAATCTGTCACCACTATATGGCTCTTACCATGACAGTCGAACAAATCTGCTCCCACTCTTTGAAATGGTTTGTCTGGCACAGGGTATGTCATGAGTGGCTCTGCTTGCTGCTTAGGTCTATAGGTCAGGCATATTTTGCAAGATGCCGTAGTGTGGCCAATATCTTGGTTTATTCTTGGCCAATACATGACCTCACATGTTCTGCGTTTACACTTGTCTTCCCCACTGTGCCCTTCATGTATCTTTCTTAGCATGTCTTTGCGCATGGAAGATGGAATTACGAATGTATTACCTTTGAACACCTTGTCATCGACGACTGAGAACTCAGTTATGTATGTCCAGTAGTCTTGAACTCATAGTGGACAGTCACTTTTGTGTTCAGGCCAACCTTTTGAAATCATATTCTTGAGCTCTTTCATCGTCTCGTCCTTTGCAGTTTCTTTTCTGATCTGTTCTGTTCTTTCGCTTCACACAGGAAGTGACGTCATGATCATATCAACATATGCCTATATGTCAGCGCATTTCTCACTGCCCTGTCTTTCATGTATGTCTACAGCCCTGGAGAGCGCATCAACCCCATACATGTATTTTCCAGGTGTGTACATCATCTTCACATCATATTTCTGCAGCCTAATCAACATGCGCTGTATTCTCATTGGACAGTCAGTCAATGGCTTGGACATGATGGCGACCAGTGGTTTATGGTCTGTTTCAATTTCGACGGCTTGTCCGTATACGTACTGATGGAAGCGTTCACCTGCATACTTTGAGGCCAGCAACTCCTTCTCAATTAATGCAAAGTTGACTTCTGCACTCGTCAGGGCCCTAGACGCGTGGACCACTGGTTGCCAGGTCTCTCCATGCAGCTGTAGAAGGACAGCTCCTAGGCCATGCGGTGACGCAACCGCTGAGATTCTTGTGTTCCTCTTCGGGTCGTAGAACTTGAGCACAGGCTCTGAGGTCAATATGTTTTTCCGTGTCTGGAAGCACTTTTCTTGTTCATGTTGCCACATCCACTCATTGTTCTACTCCAACAGCATTCTTAGTGGTGCTGAAACGGTGGACAGCCTGGGGATGAATTTCGCAAGATAGGTCACCATCCCGAGGAAATGCCTCACCTCTTCCTTGTTTTGGGGTTTCTCCATGTTTGCAATGGCTGACGTCTTCCTCGGGTCAGGACTCAGACGCTCCTCGGATATGACATCTCCAATAAAGGTAAGTGACTTGATTGCAAACTCACATTTGTCTTTGTTGAGTTTCAGGTTGATGCTTCGTGTCCTGTCCAGTACTTACCTCAGCCGTGTGTCGTGTTCCATCTTTGTTGACCCCAGACGATGACGTCATCCATCATGGTCGTGACCCCAGGGATGTTCTCAAATATTGTGTGGATCGTCTTGTGGTAGACTTCTGGAGCAGATAGTATCCCAAACGGCAGGCGAAGGAAGCGGTATCGCCTTTCAGGTGTATTAAAGGTTCACAGTCTTGAACTAGCTTCATTGAGCTTCATTTGCCAAAAGCCTGAGGATGCATCAAGTTTACTGAACCATTTGGCGTCAGCAAACTGGGACATGATCTCTTCGCGCGTTGGCAGCTTGAAGTGTTCTCTTTTTACAGCTTTGTTCAGATCTCTGGGATCCAGACATATCCTGAATGCACCATTTTTCTTTTGTACTATCACTAGTGAGCTCACCCAACCTTTTTCTTTACGACGTTCAGCTTTTCCATGCGTGCCAATTCCTCTGTCAGTCTCTCTCTTAGTGCAAAAGGAACTTTACGGCATGCATGTACTACTGGTGTAACAGTCTCATCCATGTGTATTTTGTGTTCACCAGGTAAACAGCCTAGTCCCTGAAAAATATCCTTGTACTCAGTCATGAGTGCATGTTGATCATTGTTAGGGTCTGAGGCAACAACAAACACTCTTTTGACAAGATTGAGCTTTTCACAGGCACTTTCTTTTCAACTATCAGTAGCTGTGCCTATAGGCTCTGGCCCTTGCGCTGAAAAGTTGCTAAACAACTCCCTTTAACGGGCACACATTCTCCTGTATAGCCTGTCACTCTAATATTTACGGGACGAATCTTGCTTTTCACTTTGAGTGTGTACTGTAGTCAGTTGCTGATAGCAGGTTAACTTGGGCTCCGGTATCCAATTTGAAAGGAATTATTGTTTCATTTACAGTCACTGGTAAAATCCATTCTTGTTTTTCACTGGATGAGGAACTTTTTGTTGATGTAGTGTGCACTTTTCTCTTTGTGTCACCAGCCATGCAGCATCTCGCATAGTGATTCATTTTGTTACAATTATTACAGGTCTTTCCATAGGCAGGACACGATCGAGGAGCATGACTGCCTCCACATATGTTGCATTTAATTTCAGTCCCTTTTTCAGTCTTTTGTCTTGCCTGACAGTTCTTGTAGTGTTCATTTGTTTTTACTGCATGCACAGCAATTTCTGATTTACTCAGTTCTTTTACTTGTGCACGAGAGCTCTGCACAAATCCATAATCTTGTCCAAAGTAAACATTTTCTCACGCAGCAATCTCTCTTAATCCATTGTCTGCAATTCCACAAACTGATCAAAGTAGTACTGATCAAAACTGATGCCGGACTTTTGGTCACAGGAAAATAACTTGTATCTCTCGTACGGGATGTTTTTAGTGGGTATAAATTATGCTTCAAAGAATTTCTACTTCTGACACCATGTTATGCCGTGTAGTGCACTTTACAATAATACGCTTACTCGGTCAGCGTGGGTTTTGCTCTGACTTTTGCCCTACACACAAGCTAGGCCATACACTCAACCTATTCTTATCGTGTGGTTTTCCAGTCTGCAACATCGAAGTAATTGATGCCTGTCTGTCGGATCATAGTGCTGTTCTATTTGACTCATTACTGTCTTTATTAGCAACTAATTCTCATATCCCTGTACGCTGCTCTCGCTACCTTAACACTTCAAACTAACTTCCCTATTCTACACCACATGTTCTTCTATTTTAGAGCCTTAAGGAGGGTGTGTAGAAAAGCAGAGCGGAAGTGGAAACATGATAAGCTCCAAATTTCATTTGAAATTCTGAGAGACACCCGTCTCAACTACCAGGACGCAGTTAAAGCTGCAAGAACAAAATACTTTTCTGACCTCATCTCCAATAATTATCATAATCCTAAAATTCTATTTAGGTCTATTAACTCTGTTATTCATCCCGCCCCCAGCCCCACCTTAGATATGTCCCCAACTAAATGTGAAGAATCTTTTTAATATTTTATTAGCAAAGTTGAGGACATCAGAATGAACATTTCCCCCTCCACACGTGACCTAGCTGTCTCATTGGTCTGTTCATCTGACTTGGTCTGTTTCCAACCTATCACACTACCCTCCCTCATAGAGATTGATATAATCCCCACTGCTTTCCTGAAAGATGTCTTTGACGTAGCCGGTACCAGCATTCTCTCTATAATCAACAGCTCTCTGGCCACTGGTACCGTTCCAACCTGCTTCAAGCACGCAGTGGTCCAGCCTCTCCTGAAAAAAAAAAAACTTAGACCCCACCCTCCCAAGTAACTACCGACCAACCTCTAAGCTCCCGTTCCTGTCTAAGGTTCTTGAAAAGGTCATTCTCTGCCAATTGCTGCCCCACTTACACCAAAATAACATATTAGAAAGATTTCAGTCAGGTTTTAGGGCTCATCATAGCACAGAGTCTGCCTTGTTAAAAGTATCCAATGACCTGCTCCTCTCTGTTGACTCTGGTGACTTTGCTGTTCTGATTGTTCTTGACCTCAGGGCAGCCTTTGACACAGTGGATCACAACATTTTAATTGTCCGTCTCCAATGCGGGGTTGGAGTTAGTGGTATTTGCTGTGAATTTAGGTAATTCTTCCTCCTCATCTGCTAGTCTTTCCTGCGGGGTCCCACAGGGTTCCACCCTAGGTCCCATCCTGTTTTCTATTTACATGCTCCCCCTTGGTGAAATTATTTAAAAGCACAACATCTCCTTCCATTGCTATGCAGATGACACACAGCTTTATCTCCCCCTGAAACCTAACGACCGGCAAAATCTAAACAGTCTCTTGGACTGCCTTGAGGACATCATGTGTTGGATGGCACAACATTTCCTACAATTAAATGAAAATAAGTCTGAAATTATATTATTTGGCCCCCCCATCAAACTGACCACCAGCAGCCTAGGCAATCTGTCTACTCTGGTCAACCCCCAAGTCAAAAATCCTTGGTGTAATATTCGATTCGGCCTTTAATTTTGACAAACAGGTCAATGCAGTAGTTAAAGCCAGCTTCTACCAACTTCGCACTATTGCCAAAATCAAGTCTTTCCTGTAACCCAAAGATCTTGAGAAGGTCATCCACGCCTTTATATCCTCCCGGCTAGACTACTGCAATTCCTTGTATACTGGAATCCGCCATTCTTCCCTGTCCCGCCTACAACTAGTCCAAAACGCTACTGCAAGACTCCTGACCGGTACCCGAAAAAGAGACCATATTAGCCCTATCCTGGCCTCTCTCCACTGGCTTCCAGTGCGGTTCAGGGTTGATTTGAAGGTGCTCCTGTTCGTTTTTAAAGCCCTTAGTGGGCAGGCCCCTTCTTATATCACAGACCTCTTAACCTCTTATTCCACCGCCAGGCCCCTCAGGTCGTCTAACTTAGGGCTCCTGGCAGTCCCCCAATCTAAGCTTAAATCCAGGGGTGACTTGTGGAACAGCATCCCCCTCTCTATAAGATCAGCCCCCTCTATTGACACCTTCAAGTCCAGGCTCAAAACCTACTTGTATTCTTTAGCATTGGGATCCCCCTGATTTTAGTTGATAATTTGTATATTTGCTTTGTGTTCAAGGTGTTTCTGTTCTTTGATGTGTATATAGATGCTTAGTTGAGTGTGTTGCTTCTGTTTTTCTATTTGATTTTTTTTAAATCTAATTGTTTGTTTCTGTTTTCTATTTGTTTTTATATTTTATTGTGATTTAATTGTACAGCACTTTGGTCAGCGTGAGTTGTTTTTAAATGTGCGTTATAAATAAATTTGACTTGACTTGACTTTTACTGGAGCGACTTTCAACATGTATCTCACAGTCTACTGCCCGTATGCCTACTGCATTCTGGGTAATGCAGTTAACTTAATGCACATAACAACACAATGTCAGCAGCCTCATCTGTAACCGTGCTGCTCCCTAATGCATTTTGTTTTAAAATAGAGTTCCTTTCATCTGTGGCTTTATTGTCTTTGTTCTCTAAATTCATTTGCATTGTGGATATAGTATCTTTTTGTGAAAGTATGCCCCTTCAAAGTTTTTGGTGAAGCAGACATTTTTTTGCAAGAAAAGTGGCTGTGTAGAAGCTACAGAGTTTTGGGTGGATGACGCCCTTGTTGAAACATATTATCATACTGAAACAGTGGGTTATGTGAACATTTTTTATTTCTTTATTTATATTGTCAAAATCAACTAAATTAACTTATTTGACATTCTCTGTGATAGTGTCTATACCTAGGGTGATGAGGGGCACTGCAGTAGTGTCCATGCCTCATGTGTACATTTCAAAGACTTAGAACTAGTAATTCAATGCAAAAGTAATTTATAAAACAGGATCAACCGTACAATTTGTTTAAGAATGGAGTCTTTAATACACTGACTACTGCTACTGGATTCCAAATATATGACATATCTAAAGCAGATCCTGCATGTGCTCTGCTGTGCTCATGACAACATTACTGCAGTACTTGCAGTTGTCTGCGATCATTGGGGTCCAAGCAGTGGTACGAACTGCCCATAACGATTTAAGGACGAAATTAATTTTGAAGATAGACCAACCAACGTCAGAGGAACAGAGGAAAATATGTTGTAGCTTGTTGTAGCAATACCTTATGGCTGATTTATTTGAAATTGGGCAAATAGCTTCCTTATGACATTATGAACGAGCCTACATAGTTTAATTAAGATTGACCCAGGGCTCTCAAGTGTCACGCATTGAGCGTGACAGTCACTCATTTCGGTCTTTAGTCACGCACTCCCGCCACACATCGTATTTCTCACGCTGAAAAACATGACCTGGCCGCGCTGCCTTCACCATGGAGGAATCAAGCACGTCTCCCCGAATCCCCTGGGGTTCTGCCGTGAGGTGCCACTTATCAGCCAATCAAAACAAAAAATGGGCTACACAATAGCCAATCCGAAAAATACATCTTTTGTATCTGGGTAAGATTTAATCCAGCAACCAATTAAAATAAAGCATCCTAGAATTGCGCGCGATTGATCTTCCGGAGCTCCAAGCATCAGTCTTCTACAAAGAGTAAGTCGTCTGCTGTGTTAATGTTACAACACATTTACAATGGTTTGACACAAGCAATGACAACTTGACTGCAGTTAGAGAATATTTCCCAGATGATTAGCATCAGTTTTTAATGAGTGTTTGTAGCCAACACAGCCTGCCTTTACACTATAGCTTTGACTCCGAACTTCGTTAATAGGCTATAATAAATTCGAGTAGGCCTATTAAAAATATATATAGCCTATAATTCGAACGAATATTAGGCAGCCCTTAATATTCAATGATGTTATGGGCATTATTTTTGGTAAATGTGTTTGCTTGAACATTCTATTCAGATTCCGAGGTTTCTTCACGCCTGGTGAAGTTGTGAATCGCGAGCTCATTAGGCATACTAGCATGTTATAAATATCCTGGCCATGGATGCATTAATCATTGCATCTGTCTTTCAAAGATGTCAGGTAAAAAACAAATAAGCATCCTGTCCTTCGCCCAAAGAGGAAAGCCCACTAAAAAGGCCAGATTAGGCCCAGAGAAGGTTGTAAACACATTAGAGGAGGAGATGGTGGAAGAGGAAGAGACAGTACAGGTTGAAGAGGAAGAGACAGTACAGGTGGAGGAGGAAGAGACAGTGCAGGTGGAGGAGGAGGAGACGGTGGAAGAGATGGTGGAAGAAACAGTGGAGGAGATGGCTAGAACAAAAGAGAGAAAAGTCCCAGGAGCAGAATAGTGAATGGACCTCTAAATGGCCATTTATTACTGTAGGAAGCACCAGCTCATATTACTGGTGCTCTATCTGCCGCCAAGAGACCTCGTGTGCCCATCCAGGTGTGCGGGATGTGACAAGGCACATAGGCAGTAAGGGGCATCAGCCCAAACAGCAGGCACTGAAGTCAACCAGCACAAATAATACATCCAATTCTATGACTATGGCATATATAATGGGAACCAACACCAAAAATGATAAAAGAGTCCAAAAAAGCAACAAACACCTACAATAAACATAATTCTCTTTCTCTCTCTCTCTCTCTCTCTCTCTCTCTCTCTCTCTCCCAAATTGAATACATACTTTGTAATTGGTTGAATTGTCAGTGCCATGTGTCAAATCTTTTCTGCAAGTCTGAGCAATTATTAACAACAAAACACTAAAAATAATATGGGGGGGGGGGGGGCGGGGCTGGTCTGTGGGCATACGGCAGGGGCGGGGCGGGCGGAATGGGGGTGGGCCGGGGGCGTCGTCAGGGGGGGGGGGGGGGTATGTCACTCTTGCCTGTCTTCAAAACTTGAGAGCCCTGTTGACCATTGGTTGAGAGAGCCAAATGGAACCTTACGGAGGTGAGTAAATGTAGCATACCAAATTTCTAAATTTTAAAGTAACAGTATGTAGCAATTGTACTTTAGGGTTAGGATTAGCAATTTTACCTTAAAATAACAGCTTAAAAAAATTGGGGCGCTACAATGATGTTTAATATGGAGAATGGCCTCTATGGCATTGCCATACCAGGGTCCGTAAGCATATGTGCTATGTAAGTTTCTGGAAGCCGTCCGAGTACTACTCTCTGCCGGAATAGTAAGTAACTTATTTGCCGTCTTGCTTTGTCTTGTGTTGCACTTGATTGATGTTTGACTGTGTTAGGAAAGTTGTTGACTCACTAGTTTGTCATAGTGTCAAAGTAAGCAAATTTCAACAGGTTTCGCTAGGTTTAGCCGCTAGCATCTCGTTAGCGATTAGCAATTCCTCCGTTGTGCTGCTTTAACCGAAGGGGTTCTTGAGATATTGAAATGTGTTAACTCACTGACAGAATGATCCGCAATGGCAACACTTTTATATGGTTGGATTAAGTGTTTAATGTTTGAGCAACATAAAATCCACCAGTGCTAACACTAACTAAACTAACACTAGTTTAGAACGAACCTTTCGTCTGAGATTATAACACTTCTACTGTTGGATTAAATGATTGAGCAACAAAAAATCTGTTTCACCACCAAGCCTAATGATACCTTAGAGTTAGACCATCCTTTTCTAATCAAATCAAGTGATTGCTCCTTTAGCAGCTACCCAACATAAAACGACAAAAATGAAATATCTTGAAAATCCTTGTCTTATACAGTTAATAATGTTGCCAACTACTAATTATACAAAGCATTTCCACAAATAATCTGTTAGTAGGCTATCATAGGGAGATTTTCCATGTAAACATATAAATTTGCTACTTGGCAAACCAAATATACATCTATTTGGAAAAGGCCTATAAGGACTATGGAAAGGCTGTCACTGTGGCAAGAATCAAGAGGTGCGTAAAACTTTATCCGGTGCTGCGCAGTGCTGATATAACATGATGCATGCTGAACTAAAACCAATGCATGCATGTTAGAAAGTTTTTCTGACTTTTAATGTCAATGTCAACTGGTTTGACAATTTACATTAAAACCTTGCAGGAACAAGGTGGCGCTGCAAGAGCTAGAACCTTCATGACATCAGAACATCACCCCAGTACATAAATATTCAAGCTAATCACCCATGGAAAAACAGAAACCGAATATCACGGAACACCGGCGTTGATGGTCAAGTCAACCAGCCGAAAAGCCAAGTCGAAAATGAACACTGCTGTAGATGCGGTTTCCCAGAATGCATTGCCTTGCCAACGTAGACAAACTGGGGCTGAATCGTCAACATGGCTACCGGTGTCTGAAACCCTTGTCATTTATTTTATTAAACGAACCGAACATTTAATTAAAAACGAATTTTGACAACACAACCAAAGAAATATAACTTACTCAAATAGGACAACAGAGAGATTTGTAAGTAACTGATATCTCAAGGTAAGACATCTAATGATATTTGTTTTGTTACCTCTGCTAACATTAGGTCTATAGGAAGAACATGTTTGCTAACAAGCTAGCTAGCTAACAAGCAGATCTTGTAACCGAATGAGTTATTTATCCAGTGCATGTAGTACTTCAATGTCATTATGTATGGGTATATGTAAATATTTAGGCGGCGGGTAGTTTTTAGGTCGATTTGGTTGATTGCGTCCTCTCTATGTCACCCTACCTACGCTAACGTTTTACCTTCATGCCCTGGCTGTGTATGTAGGCGAGCTACCTGTGGTGAGGTGGCAAATAACGTCACTGTTAGTGGTCATTTGCTTGCTTCGATCCTGGTCAGGCTATAACATAAGTGGTATCATACGTGTCGTGATGGCAGTACAATCTGTGACCCATAACATTTTTACATTCTTATCTGGGGGGCGCCTCAGTGAAGCATACATGCTACGTTCTCCGCTCTAAGGGAAACTTCAAGATTTTTCAACCCGGGCCCTATTTTTAGATCTCGGTTTCCGATTATAACGTTCTAACTCAATACTAATACTGGACAGATTTCTGTCGTTAATTGGCGTTCGTAAAAGTTTGGACGCCAAAAAATCCCGAAGTTTCACTTTAACATTCTCTATCCAATCTCTAGCCATCCTCAGTCAACGATTGCTAATCGTCACCAATTCTCTTCAGCTAGGCGAAATGGCTAGTCCAAGGAGCAGGCGAGTGCTGAAGGAAGTGAGAACAGACGATGGGAACAATGTGAGTACTATTAATCAGTAACAGGGCAAGGTATTTAATATTTCTTCCTGTTTTATTAAAGTCAGCCGATCCTGTCTGGCTGTTAAAAGCTGTTTTCTCTGCAATGCAGTCCAACAGTTTGCCTTTGGCTCTCCATAGATTTGTTTTGAATGTGGTGCATTCAACCCGCAATGGGTGAGTGTGACCTATGGAATATGGATCTGTCTGGAGTGCTCTGGGAAGCATCGTGGCCTTGGAGTTCATCTCAGGTCTGTATCTCTCCACTTGTCTTTTCATCTTCTGCTGTGAAGGTTGTTTTTATCATGTTTTCAGTCCAGCCAATGACTCTTGACCTTTACACACTATTGTTATTTGATGGCATTACTTGGTCTTGGAATCTGGGATAGATTTCCTAAAACATTTCCCAGTGTAAGATGCAGAAAGCTCCTCATAACCTCTCCCAGAATCTTTAAAGGTACAGTTTGCAATTGTAATACAATACACCTTTTTGTCAAATTCAGTAAATTGTTACTTTAGCTGTCCATTCAGGTTGTGTGCTCTAAAGAAACTCCAGTCCTGGCTCTGTAAATGGGACGCATACAAGAGCATGAAAGAGCACATTTAATTTGACGTGTTAAGCTCAAATATCAATAGCCCTTCACCAGAATCGCAGACTTAAATCTTGCTAGGAAATTGCTAGGACCTTGGGATATTTCAGCGGACGTCAACATATGCCAACAAATGCCAACAAATGGTCTGCTTACATTTTCTATCTATGAAGATCTGCTGGTGTAAAACAAAAAATATTTTTCAGCAAAAATATTATTTAATAAAATTCAGGGAATCTGGGAAATTACGGCTCTTAGGTCAAATATGTATCACTGAATCTAATCAGGTGTATTTTGATGTGTCTGTGGGAAATTATGTTATTTACAAATAATTGTAATAATGTTTTAAAAGAAGTAATAAAAGGAAAGTATTGAAAAATATACCACTCCTTAGGGCACTGTTGGTTGGAAAGCGGAGTCCCTTAAATGTCTTTAGTTATGGTATATTTACAGCATTCTAGCCCCAAGTGTATGGAATCTTGTATAACACATTTGCCAGCAGTTAATGTGATTTACTGAAAATGGCAAAACTTTTCATTTATTTGGTCGCTTTGCTAAATCTTCCGTCAGTGCTTTGTTACATTGACATGTAACCAGTTGTACGTCTAGAATTTTGTGAAGTCTATGCTAAACACAAGTCTATGCTAAACACAGCACTCAATATGTTGTCTTGAGGAGTTATGTATTATACATATTTGTTCACAGATTTATTGTGAATAATTAGATTTTCCCATCAACTCCTAGTTCAACAATTGTGTTTAAAATAGTGTTATGAATGTGAAAGTAGTGTTGGGTAATTTTTGTAAAAAGAAAAAGGCTATTTGGCAGGTGACAACTCAGTATTGTATAAGTAACTTTTAAATCTTTTTATTTTTTAGTTTTGTTCGCTCTGTGTCTATGGACAAATGGAAGGACATAGAGCTGGAGAAGATGAAATCTGGAGGTAATGCGAAATTCCGGCTGTTTCTGGAGTTGCAGGATGATTATGATCCCAACTGGAACATGCAGGAGAAGTACAACAGCAAACCTGCAGCCCTGTTCAGAGATAAGGTAAACTGATTTCTGGTTGGGGGTGATTAGTTGGTATCTAGTCTGTAAAACGTATTGATTATGTAGCGAGAAACAATAATTGCACAACAGAAGTGATTTCCCTTCCTACTCCGTCTGCTTTCTGTGTCTCTTGGTCCTTATGGGAAAGGTCTGAAATGTATAAAATGATGTGTGTGTGTGTGTGTGTGTGTGTGTGTGTGTGTGTGTGTGTGTGTGTGTGTGTGTGTGTGTGTGTGTGTGTGTGTGTGTGTGTGTGTGTGTATGTGTATATATATATATATATATATATAAAACATATACACACACACTCACACACCAGAAACTGCTTAACAATGAAAGTACATATACAGTCAAGCCGGAAAGTCTGCACATCCCTTTCACCATCACCGATTTTATTTAGTTACAGACATATTCTACAATAGATTGAGTTCATTTTTTTGCCTCAAACATCTACACACAATTGCCAATAATGACGAAGTGAAAGAGGTTTTTATGCAATTTTATTTTACTGACAAAAATAGGTTATTTAGGGGTTGCATATCTGTACACACTCTTAGCCTAATACTTGGTTTCTGCACCTTTGGTAGCGATTACAGCTTCAAGGCGTCTTGGGCTAGAAGCTACGAGCTTCACACACTTGTTTCTGGACATTTTTGCCCATTCCTCTTGGCATATCCATCCAAGCTCCATCAGGTTGGATGGGGGGCGTCGGTACACAGCCATTTTCAGCTGTTTCCACAGATGTTCAATTGGATTCAGGTCTGGGCTCTGGCTGGGCCACTCAAGGACATTCAGACTTTCTCCGGAGCCACTCCTTTGTTCTCTTGGCTGTGTGCTTCGGGTTGTTGTCATGTTGGAAGGTAAACCTTTGCCCCAGTCTGAGGTCCAGAGCACTCTGGAGCAGGTTTTTTTCAAGGATATTTGTGTACTTAGCTGCATTCATCTTTCCCTCTATCGGGACAAGTCGCCCCGTTCCTGCTGCTGAAAAACATCCCCACTTCATGATGCTGCCAGCGCTATGCTTCACTGCAGGGATGGTATTAGCCAGGTGATGAGCAGTGCCTGGTTTTCTCCAGACGTGACGCTTGGTATTCAGGCCAAAAAGTTCAATCTTGGTTTCATCAGACCAGAGAATCTTTTTTCTCATGGTTTGAGAGTCCTCTAGGTGCCTTTTGGCAAAGTGGGCTGTGATGTGCCTTTTACTAAGGAGGGGCTTCCGTCTGGCCACTCTACCATAAAGGCCTGATTGGTGGACTGCTGCCTGGATGGTTGATCTTCTGAAAGGTTCTTCCATCTCCACAAGGATACGCTGGAGCTCTGTCAGAGAAACCCTTGGGTTCCTGCTCACCTCCCTGGCCAAGGTCTTCCCCGAATTCTCAGTTTGGTCGGGCAGCCAGGTCTAGGAAGATTCTTGGTGGTTCCAAACTTCTTCCATTTACGAATGATGGTGGCCACTGGGCTCTTTGGGACTTGTAAAGCTGCAGAGATTTTTCCGTACCCTTCTCCAGATCTATGCCTTGACACAATCCTGTTTCTGAGGGTGAAAATTCCTTTGACCCCATGGCTTGGAGTTTGCTCTGACATGCACTGTCAACTGTGGGACCTTATATAGGCAGGTGTCGGCAATCCCCAATCATGTCCAATCAATTGAATTCATCACAGATGGACTCCAATTGTCCAAAAGTTGTAGAAACATCTTAAGCAGTATCAGTGAAAACAAAATGCACCTCAGCTCACTTTTGGGTGTCATATCAAAGGGTGTGCACACTTTAATTACATTTTGATTTTTAATAAATTAGCACAAATGTCTAAAAACCTGTTTTCACTTTGTTATTATGAGCTATTTTGTGTAGAATTTTGAGACAAAAAATGAACTCAATCTATTGTAGAATATGTCTGTAACGTAATAAAACGTGGAGAAGGTGAAAGGGGTGTGCAGACCTTCCGGCTTGACTGTAGATTGGATCTCTGAATAGCTAAAAAAGAACATCCCTCTGAGAGAGTAATTCAGAAAAAAAATGATCTACACATCTTGTAAGATGCAATCACTGGACAGGTTTCAGTCAACCTGACTTGTGTCTGCTTTACGGCAGGTTGCCACTCTGGCAGAGGGAAAGGAATGGTCCCTTGAGAATAGCTCTGCCAAAGACTGGACCCCACCGCAACCCAAGATGGGACTCTCCTCCTCACACCGGTAAACATGCCAAAATGATCAGATGGCAGACACATTTAGAATAGTTGCTGAGCAACTCGGCTACTGCGTGCTGTACATTTTCCTTTCTCAAGAGATGTATTGTGCTATGCATTATAAAGGAAGTAAATGCATATTATAAATGTTACAGTTTTGATCATTCTTGCAAGCCTGGCTGCACATGTTTTCTGCTCGTAATTGTCTGGAACATATTGTTTTTACTTAGTTGGTGCTGTTGTGAATGAATAACACTCTGCTAATAATCCACATGTGAGAATTAACCTTACTGTTGTGCAATAGCTCTGCTGGCCAGGGGAATACCTCTGGCAACCCCTCTGACAGAGCCTTTGAGGACTGGCTGAGTGATGATGTCAACTCGTACCAAGGGTTCGTGTCTTGAAGCAGAGAATCAAATGTAAAATAGTTTGTGCAGTACAGTGGATATCCACCATTTGGTTGTTGTTGTTGTTCTGTAACCTGCTGATGTTTGTGTGTGCAGTGGAGGTGGTTATAGTGGCCAGGACAACCGCTACGTTGGCTTTGGCAATACAGTCAACCCCCCCAAGAGGGATGAGGATTTCGTGAACAATGCCTTGTCCTCAATTTATACGGTAAGTTTCAAAGAAATGTGTACAAACGTAGACTTTTGACAGCATGACTGTACTAGTTCCTGTCCTCTGTTGTAGCTTGGTCTTGGTCATTGTTAGTGTCCATTCGCTCAAGTTTTAAAATGTAGCTAGTTGGAACATTTATTTTGATAATTATTATATGAAAAAAATTGTCTCGTCTATCTTTAAGAAACATAATAATCAGTCCTGGCTTGAAATATAATTTTGTATGTTCATCTGTGCTGTAGTTTCTCCTGAAAACAGTTTTTTGAGTCGTAAAGATTCCTTTTCTGCAGGAGCGTATTACAATAGTTAAATATGACCTAAATGGACATACAGTGGGGAAAATAAGTATTTGAACCCCTGCCGATTTCGCAAGTTTGGCCACTTGCAAATGTGTGATCTATAATTGTAATAGTAGGTGTATTTTAACAGTGAGAAACAGAATATCAACAAAAAAATCCAGAAAACTGCATTTTATAACATTTATGACTTAATTTGCATTTGATGCAGAAAATAAGTATTTGAACCCCTAGCAAAACATGACTTAGTACTTGGTGGAATAACCCTTGTTGGCAAGCACAGACGTCCTGTACCCTTGGCAGAGAAACAGCCCCAAAGCATTATGTTTCCACCTCCATGCTTGACGGTGGGGATGGTGTTCTTGGGGTCATATTCAGCATTCTTCCCCCTCCAAACGCGGCAAGTCGAGTTGATGCCAAAGAGCTTGATTTTGGTCTCATCTGACCACATCCTGTCTCCCAATCCTCCTTAGAATCATTCAAGTGTTCATTGGCAAACTTCAGACGGCCCTGTACATGTGCTTCCTTGAGCAGGGGGACCTTGCGAGTGCTGCAGTACTTCAAACCATTACGGCGTAGTGTGTTGCCAATGGTTTTCTTGGTGACTGTGGTCCCAGCTGCCTTGAGATCATTCACAAGCTCCCCCTGTGTAGTTCTGGGGTTATTCTGCACCTTTCGGATGATCACCGATACCGCACGAGGGGATATCTTGCATGGAGCTCCAGACCTAGAGCGATTGACAGTTGTCTGGTGTTGCTTCCATTTACGAATAATCGCACCAATAGTTGTCTGCTTTTCACCAAGCTGCTTGCCGATGGTTTTGTAACCCATTCCAGCCTTGCGGAGGTCTACAAAACTCTTTGGTCTTGCCCATGGTGGTGAGGTTGAAGGTGTGAAGTATGATTCTTTGGACAGGTTTCTTTTATACGCGTCACCAGTTGAGATCAGGTGTACCTTGTTAGGCCTAATGAGGACTAATCTGTGTGCGTCTTGGGCACATAATTGGTCATTGGGAGCCAGAATTCTTGCTGTTTGCTTGGGGGTTCAAATACTCTTTTTCTGCATCAAATACAAATAAAGTCATAAATGTTATAAAATGCAGTTTTCTGGATTTGTTTGTTGATATTCTATTTCTCACTGTTAAAATACACCTACCATTACAATTATAGATCACACATTTCTTTGCAAGTGGCCAAAGTTGCGAAATCGGCAGGAGTTCAAATACTTATTTTCCCCACTGTATGTAGTGAGAATTGTTTCAACTCCCTGTTATCACATTAAAAATATGCCTGCACCATGTTTGTCTTGAGTAAAATAAGTAAAAGACAATGTTTTGTGTTTGATGCAGGGCTGGAGCAGTTTCACAGTTGGTGCCAGCAAGTTTGCATGTGTTGCCAAGGACAATGTAAGTATCTGTGTAAATATTTGCTCGGGTGCATTTTGAACATAAAAACACCAGCTGGTCTTCCTATGGAGAGGAATGGCGAAACATTATGAAGCGGCCATTTGAATGAGTAAAGGATTTCTTCGTCATAGAAGTGGCTGATGATCTTACGTTAGGTTTGCATACTGACAAATTAATTTATGGTCAGCTCAAAAACTATTAGTTGGAAAAACGATTACGTTTCTGTAATATTTTTGACATCATATTTACTCCTCTCTTCAGACTGTGAAACTTGCCAGCCAAGCAACTCTGAAGGTATGTGATCATGTTGAAACTGAAATATTGTTCACCCGTGTTAAAAATGAAGTAGAAACTTGAAACTCAGTTGATTTACATGATTCTGTACCCTGTGCATTAACTGTGGATTCTGTGTGGACTATGTAATGGACTGCAGTAAAGATGCTTAATCTCTAATGTTTATCGAGAAAAGTGAAATCAAAAAGTCTTCCAAATTGTGTAACTTTGCACTGATTTGAATGGAGGTTAATAATATGGCATGGTCTCCTCTGGGTCTATTAAGTTTTTAACTGTACAAGTATCACTTTCCCTAACTCTCTCTGCCTACTACGGATAAAGTTGAGGGGCTACAAGCCACCTCCTGAGCCGGTAAAACCACTAACAGTGCATGGCTCTCGCTAGTTCGTTGTCCCGTCTACACAACTGTGCATTTCATTTCTAGTTCATGTTCTGGTGTTGTAAATAACCTGTGTCTTGCTTACTGGCTGCATCCGACGTGAGAAAGGAGCGTTTATGGCGTTTACTGTATATGGGCAATTTAGTTTATGTTTCATTTTGTCTCGCATTTGTTTTGACCAGATGGATGCTCTATGTCCTGAGAGTTAGTGAGCACAAATTGGCCTCTTTGCCTGTACTGTGTTTGCCCAGAAATGTTTCTTAGTTTGTTGCTTTTTAAAATATCAACAGTACCAGACAACAAAAGTTGTGGAATTTGGGCGGCTGGCTACCTTGCCTTTAGCTAAGCAAGGTGGGAGGCGCTATCATAGGCCAAGCTGCATTTTGAATGAAGAATATCCTTTGCCAGGGTAACTAGCACCCATAGCATGAGCCACATGTCACAAAAAAAAGTGCCTTCGCTAATTCTCTCATGATTTATCCATCTGGTCATCATCACTAACCCATCATAACCATCACTAGCAGCAGTGTATCTCTGTCCAGTCGCTGTCACGGCATGTTAAAGAGGAACGCTGCCCCATCCAACCCGTTCACCTCCGCCCCATCCAACCCGTTCATGTTGAATGATTGATTATGGATTGTGAATGTGACCTTCCTTCACACCTCTTCTCTTTTTTTTTTCCACTCCCAACTAGGCATCAGAGTTAGGCCAGACATTAAATGAGAATGTTATCAAACCTACCCAAGAAAAGGTAACACTGTTGTTTGGCGTGTGTGCTAATTTGGTGGTGGGTCAACATCGCATAGTGAAGAGATCAATAGAACCTTTAGGGTAGTGGCTATTGTTTTTTTTGTCTAATGTGTGACCTTGATCAGTAGATGACAAAGCAGAAGAATCCTTTAGTATTAGAAAAGCTACCCTGGAACATTTAGAGTGCATGATGTTTGTGTATGTTGGTGTGTTGGAAAAACAGTAATCTACGGATTGAGTCTCAAACTGTCTATTTTCTTCCATTTTTCATTTTACATGAAAAAATATATTGATACTTCCATTTAATCATGCAATTGTGTTGTCTTGTAAGCATCACTTTTACTTGTTATTGGTTAGTGTGTCACTAAGGTTTGTCCACAGGTTGCAGTGCTTGGAAATGGTGGCATTTAAATATGAAATCAACATTGCTTTGACTCGTTTAGGTAAAAGAGGGAAAGTTGCTTGATGAAATGGCTGTGGGCATCTCTGGTTTGGCTTCAAAGGTAGGACACAGAGGCACAGGCCTCTGAACTAACCCCTAACTAGCCTCGTCTGGGTCACAGACACATGTGCATGGATCTCCATTAGAAGCGTTTCACCTCAACCAGACTCCGCTTGTGGTAGAACAGTGCCCTCTAGTGGCATTCCATCACATCCCTCAGCTTTGTACCTGAATTCAGAGGGGATGTTGGGGAGGTGTCTGTCTCAAGACAGGCTTGTACTCTCACTTAAGTGAGTGAGGGACCATTGATGGCGGGGGGGGTGTATAAGGAGGATGAAGCATTTGGTTGGTTGGAGCTGTGCGGGAAGACGCTGAGTCATTCTGCCCTTGTCTGTGACACTGAGGAGGCTGGTTTGGGTGCATCACTGCTTATGCTTGAATGCTAATCAAATGTTTCCCACCTCTTTTTTGCTGCCATTGTAATGCTAATGGTGAGTACAAGTGTGGTGTCTGAAGTAGATTTTGTTACCAACCTTGTGGCCAAATAGGTATTTGAATTTTTGTTAATAATTAGTACCCTGCAATATTGAAGAAGTTAAAGTGTGTGAGCTATGCTTAATTATGAGTGTTTTGCTGTCTTCGGGCTATACGAGAAATGTGTTTGCTGCCATGTAATCTAGAGGTTAATGATGCTAAGCTAAGGTTTTTCAAGTTAAAGGTCCTCAGGAGTTTCATTGTTTTGGTTTAGGTCCAGGATGCAGGCGCTAAAGGCTGGAAGGACGTGACTCAGTATTTCGGCAGCAAACCAGAGGACTTAGCCGACGGGTATGAGAAATTGTTCTCTCACCTCCACACACTCAACCCTGCTGCCTGCACTGCATATACAGTGGCAGTGGGCACCCCTAGTCAACATTTCTGTTACTGTGAATAGTTAAGTTAGTAGAAGATGAACTGATCTCCTAAAGGTTGAAGATGAAAAAATATAATTTTCAACATTTTAGTCCATGCTCAGTGTGGAACATTACTTGGCGGTAAAGTGTTCTCAGAGACTCGAAGGAATTGGGCGCAGCTCACAGTTAAGTCTGAGTGAACTAATTAGCTCCCCTCTAATCACGTTAGACCAGGAGGAAAATGGTCTGAAGGGACGCAATTATTTAGTTTGGTGTTCATATCTAATGATCTGTTTCAGATTTGTTTTTCTTTCCTCAGTGGCAGCTTATTAAGCCATGTCTCCAGTTGTCATAGAGATATCATGTGAAAGGGGTCCCTCTGAACAGATGGGTCAGGATATTACAGGCGCTCTTGACATTAGCGGCTGCTAATACTTCCCACCTCTCTACTTGCAGATGTCAAGGAGAGGGCTATCAGACCATGGACCCATCGGCGGGCTACCAGAACAGCGGCGGCGCTGAGAACGAGGGCTGGGAGACTTTCGGCAGCGTCGCCAAGCCCAAGAAGTCGCCCAGCAGCGACAGCTGGACCATCGCCGACAACTCGGCCGGCAAGAAGAGCTCCGACAGCTGGGACAACTGGGGCTCGGAGGGCCAGGCCAACAACAAGCACAGCACCGGCGACAGCTGGGAGACCTGGGACACCAACTGGGATAGCGCTGGCGAGAACAAGGCCAAGAAGAGTCCCGCCAAGCCAGCGGAGGAGTCTTGGGACAATGCCGACTGGTAGAGAGGAAGCTTTGCCGGAGGGCCGTGTAGTCTTTGCCGTGAAGGTGGGGTGCAGTCATGTTGACAGACATACCAATTGTGTCAGATGTGTGAGATTTTTTTTGTTTCTTTTATTTTCTTAGTGTGATTTTTGAACGCCACAAAAGTGAAAGGTTATTTTGGAATCATGTAATCTGTCAAAGATCCCCCCACCCCCCCTCTGTGTTTGCAGATTGCCTTTCTCTAATGAAGGCATTAGCTATGACTTAATTCACTCCCCAAAGGTACTGATAGCAACACTGCTGGGTTGCAGTAATTTGTACTTTGTTTTTCTTTCACATGTCAGTGTTTCCTTTCAACGCTGCAGCCAGACTGCTGTGTTTTTTTTTCATCAGCATCTCAAACCAGCAACATGTGGGCCAGTTTCTGCCTTTGAAGTCTTCAGTTAACCTGTCACATATTTTTAAAATATATTTTTCTTCGTGTTTTGTTTATTTTCAACCCTAGTTTTTTGTGGTGTTTTTCATCAGCTTTCTCTTAAATCTTATTTTTTTTGTACCTTTGTGTCTTGACGGCATCCGACCTTTCTCTGATGAATCTAAATTGTATCAGTAGTGTTGTTTTCAGTGTAGTTGTTCTGCGCTCATTTGATGTTATTCATCTACAATTTTGCACCATCTCATCTCAAGCCTCATCTCTTTCGGGGGGAAAAGTCATATTACAGTCCTGCAGAGGCTGTAGAATCCATTTGAAGTATGCTACTGACTTCAAAGGAAAAGAAGCAGACAACCAAGCAACATAAAAGGGAGGTTGGAGGGGGGGGACAACATGCATCTTATCCCTACGTGATCCACCTGGTTTGACTTTAAAGTCTATACCCACTAAAGACTCACCCAGAGCCAGAGATTTGTTCAGTACATGTTGTGAACAAATGTGTGTGTCTGTGTCTGTGTTTGTGTCTGTGTCTGTGTCTGTGTCTGTGTCTGTGTCTGTGTCTGTGTGTGTGTGTGTGTGTGTGTGTGTGTGTGTGTGTGTGTGTGTGGGGTATGATTGTGTGTTTATTTATGTACATCACCTGTTTGCTGAGATGCAGACGTACAGACCTCAGCCCATGCTCTCCCCTGTGACTGATGCATGCATATATCGCCAAAAGAACTACCACGGTGATCTTTTCTGACCTCAGCATTCGACCACCCTTGTCTGTCAGTTCAAGTTCACACAGTGCTTTGTGTCTCAGGGTGAAATGTGATCTGAGATGCTTATGCAACAACAACACTCATTTCAGTCTTGGGCCGGCATGATGACCAGTGTTTTTTTTCTTGTTCTGTGCAGTACATGGTCCAATAAGAGAGGTGTTTCATATTTGAAAATGCCTTTCTGTCTAGTATGTCATTGTCAGTGTCATTTACCTACTCTTGCTCTTGGGAAAATGAGCTGAGGGAATATTCTGAAATGTTTGAAAGAATAACTGAAGGCACCTTTTTTTTTTTTAAGGTGTTAACACAGCATTTTGGGGGCAATGTTGCAAGTGTGATTTGTACATATTCGTCCAAGCGGATGAATTGTGCATCGCTAACTGCCATGCTTTTTAAAGCATCACCTGTTGAGCCCCTTTGCTCCGAGTGAAGCCTGTGGTACTGTCTGTTCAGAGTCGTTGCATGTTTTTACAACCGTTGGGTCGATGTGCGTCTGTCAAGTCTCAGACAAGAGTCAGCGTGACCACATGCCCCTTAATATTCCCCCTCTTTGTTTCTGGTGTGTAGATGATGTCATGGGGTAGTATGCGGTCGTCTGCATGTGGTCATCAGGTGCGCTAGACTGACACACCACTAGAAATGCATGCGTGTTCCAAAAAAAAAAATAGATACAGTTAAATGATAAAAATGGAATTAATGTGTAAAATCAGGTGCATTGTTTGGAGACTATTGAAAACTGAAATATTGTGCAATGCTCGTATTGTGCATCCTGTACCCCTGAGTTGAACTGTTTAATACAGTACGTTATACAGGGCCTTAAAGAGCTGCTGTTGTCATACTTTGCAAAACGGACAGCTTGGCTGAGTCTGCGAGTCAGTGTGCGCGTGTGCGTATGTGTGCGCGTGTGCAAGTATGTTGCTTATTTGCTATGAATATTTGTTGGATGACGTCTAGAAATACTGTAACTGACGAAATTACCAAACTCAGTCAGTTGATGTGCTGTTTTAATTTCCTCTCATTCTCGAATATGTAAACAGTGCTGGTTCTTTTATACTGTATTTTTTATTTTCTGAAGTATATCACATATTTATATAAATAATTAAAGGACAATAACATAGCTCATTGTGATGTAACCTTTAACCCTAAGTCTGCAGATTTGCGTCTGGAAAGAGATCATTGAATGCTTAATTTTCACTCTGTCTATAACATAAAAGTAAAAAATATTGTTAATTAACTACGTTTTTAACAAACAACCAGCTGGAGTATTGTATGGTGTGTTGTTAACTTGCGAACATTTAATATTTCTGTGTTCTCACAATTATCCACGTGCTGTCATTGTACATTTGATCCATTTAAATATCTTGAAATAAATGCTATTTTTGGATGTAAACATAATGATGAAAAAAAAAACGATGATGAAAAAACGAATAACGCATTTAATAGTGTACCTAAGTACGCCTATGTTTTATGTTAAGGTATTTATGTGATGGTATGCTGCTGTGTATGCATCTGCCCTCCCCCCCCCCCCCCCTTCATTTTTAGCAACAGCACCGTGGCTTGGTGGAACTGAAAATACCTGTGTGTTTGGGTGTGCAACTTCTCATTCCGCAAAAACCCGTCTGAAAGTTTTGTTGTATAAAGCAGGCTACACAAGAGTTATTGCTGTGTCATTGAAGTTCATACATTATATGTCGTCGGGGAAAATAAAGAAATGTATATGAATTACATGTTTGTTCCTTGGCTTGTGTATGTTACATGGGGGAACTAGTAGAAACTAAATGTAGGCTGTAACCCTATCGTTGCGGGTTTTCTTGCTGAGCCACAGTTCACACTCAGCCCGTAGAAATGGCCTTTTTTCCCGGGGGGTGCAAAATAATTGGACAGCCTCTGCAAGTTGCATGGGAGTCGCGGTAAATATTCAGATTCAAATGATGTTATGGCTCTCTTTGAATTCATGATTTTGCCCTCGTTGATGTGAATGGCACAAATGGCAGCCATAGAAGCGAGTCTTCGCAGCCAGTGGCAACTGAGGTACGCGTTGTAGCCCTCCTAGAAGGCGAGGCTTCAGCACACTTCGCCGCCTGAGAGGCACCCACCCGTAGATGTGCAGAAATCTAGCGGTGGCCGTGATTTGTTGGAAATCATGGGGTAAGGGCTATTCACTTTCTTATAAATTTAAAAATATCCATGTTGGCTGTATTTTTTTTTTATGTCGCAATGAGATGTTTGATTGAAAATATAGCCGAAATGCTTTTGAAAGCGCAACAGGAATACATTACGAATATATAGCTGAACTCCATGTTCTCTTCTCTATGAAGATCACATTCGTAGACTATTCCTCAAAGGTTAGCAAAACCATCCACTATACTGCAATGACGGTGACATGTCTGGGTTTGTGGTGGATTGCGTTGCTCATTTAGACTGTTTTAACCTATTCACATTACGGTAGATTGAACCAGACCGATTTTTAACCAGTGGCGATGGCTGTGTCATTATAGCCTAAACCAGTCTCAAGTAGCCATGACTTAACATTGGTAAATTCATCATCTAATCGCTGCTTGAGGCTTGATGTATGAATAATTGGCATAGCCTAGTAGACAAACTCGAGAGACATTTCACAGCCTGGTAGGAGACAGCAGGATAATGAGACTGCCTCAGTGCAATCGTGTAAATTATTCGTAACTTACTGTTCTAGGGTGAAAAAAAACAAACAATATATGACTGACGGTCAGACTATTTGTTTGTTCGTTGCAAATAGCCTACTGCTTACTAGAGCATTGATTGATCAGCTACCTCTTTAGGTACCAAATGCAAGGTCGTTGGTCGAACTAGGTTACTAATGCAGCAGGAGTGAGACTATTACTAGAATGGTATGTTGTGTCACAGATAAGGAATCTGCTTATTCTCTTAGTCGAATCTTTCTGCCGTCTTGTAATGCTGTCTCATTTTCAAAAAGCTTGCAAATAAACGAGTGAGAACTGTCTGTGCGCTTGTCAAGTAGCCTAGCTTTGCCGTTAACCAATTTGTTTTGATGCACAGCAAAATAGTGTATTAATTGGGGGGGGGGGGGGTAATGGAAAGAACTGAAAGGGCTCTAACCCACTTATTTTCACAATAGCTGCAATGAAGTACGTTCGTGATTGAAGGCTGATCGATTTGCGTCATGTCGTGGGTTCCCTCTCTGATCCATCAGTGTTGCTGGTTTTGAATATACTGTAAGTATACTTATTTGTACACTGTCTTGATGTATTGCAACTATGTAGCCTACCTCGTAGTCAGTTCCATAGGTTACACATATCTGTGTGTTAACTGTTAAAACACGTACTTATATCTCTGTTGCTGTGTTATTACACTTGCGGTTGGCCTAGTGGTTGCTGAGTAACAGGGCTGCACAGTAGCCTAACTGATCCGAGTCCATGCCTTTTCGTCTTGGACATGATACCATCTTTCTCAGACAAGAGGGGGGGGGGGGGGGGGGGGGGGGTTCTGTTATTAAAGTAATTTATTCTCATGTTTAAGACCAGCAACATTGTATTGCATAAGCCTCAGGCTGTGCTTGTTTTAAAATTGAAAGTGATCTATCTGCATCAAAAACTCTACAAGTCCTAGGTCTGTTTAGACCTTTTGAAAATAGGTAGAAATTGGAAGTGCTGTGCTGGAAACTATTTATTTCAGTGTCTGTAGTTTTCATGGACATTTGTGCCGAGCATGTGTTTTGTACACTGGATTTAACTGTCTTAACAGGTGTTACCGCTGTTTCTTAACAGGGAAGCTGGGGTCTAAGCCCTGAGAGAGAGAAAGAGAAAGAAAGAGACAGAGTGACCAACGTGCTACCACCTGTTCACGGTCCCTGTTACAGGTATGCTCTGTCAACATCTCTGCGCCATTTGTTTGATACCCCCGCTGAAAGACGTCCCGCAAGAACATCAAAGACAAAAACATCCAATTATTTGATCTCAAGAACATAGAGTGGATCACAAACTATTTTATCTGAAACTTTAAGAGCTATTTCTGTCTGACAAGTACAGTTGAGGAGTTGTCTTTAGCTGTACTGTCTGTGTGTGATCAGAGCAGAGAAACAGAAGTGTTTCTTTTTGTTCCTTCTGCCCTGTTGTCGGTCTGTAGCTTAATGCTAGCACCACCACTGTGGCTCAGCATAGTTTAATTTGTGCACTGTGACCATCAGAGGCAATTACAATAAGTTAATATTGGAGTTGAGACACTGAAAGAGTAAAACCTCTGAGTCTCATGTATTTTGAGTTGCTTGGGTAAATGAAACACTTTGAGAACATGTGGCTGCTTACGTCTCATCTGTTCAGTTAAGGCAGAGGTAGAACCGGCTAAATTAAGGTTCTTTCCCAGGCTAACCCAGGCATCTGTTTTCAATTCCCTCCTTTATCGCAGAGGTTCACGGGCTCTGCCGTGACTCTAGAGACCTCTTGGCTCACTCTCTCGACTACCCCTCTCTGTGGTTTTTCCCACCATTGTGGTCAGCGAGGGGCATTCCACCAGAAAGCCCAAATTGTATATGGGATTCACGAAAAGCTATACTTATAGCATTTTTTCTCTCACTATGCCTGCACAACACCATATCCAGTAGACCAAACCGGATGACGGGCACATTAGGCATGAAATAGTTAACGGCAGTCAGGAAAGATTTTTCTGCATGAGAATCTCAGTCATTTTGTCATTATTTGGTGTTGTTGGTAACAATGTGAATTCCTGTAACATGGCGTTTGGGAAAAATGTGTTTCACCTGTCAGTGATGTGACTGTGCTTTTATTTAAGTAGTGTTAATCACAACAATTTACCAACATAAAAAAAGCCATTGCCAGCCTGTCCAAGCTGCATGAGATGCCAAAAGGCAGTCAAGAAAGGTTTCTATCTGCAGGAATCTCAGTTCTTAATTTTAGATGTAACTGCATACGCAGAGCACAGGACTTTTAGGACAATGGGTGTAGGCCACGGAGAGTCTTTCTGAAAGAGTCCCTAATGAGTTTCCTCTCTCATGACCAGGGCTGTTATGCTCTTGTAATGGACTGCTTAGTCCAGCCCCAGACAATGCTGTGCTTTGTGGCACAGTTCATGACAGGGAGTCCAGTTGTAACTGGAGTTCTGTGGCGCACAGTGTTAATGTTAACCATCTCTGGCCTGCCTCTCAGCATGGGCTGTCTGTTTCTGCCATTTCCCCAAACGAGGGAAGAATCTCGGCCAAGAAGCAAAGTAAATGTTCACTGGGGACATCAAAATAAGGACTTGTCAAGAATCGAAAGGTTCACTGGTGTTTTGGAAGGACACAATTTCTCTGTAATTATAGACATTTAGAGGGAGTTTTTTTTGTTTGTGCACCCTCAGAGGTCCATGTAAAGCCTGGCTTGATCATTTTTGATGACTTTAAAATGAAAGTGTATGAATTTCTGATCTTCTGTCATGTGAATTTCTGTGGAGTGAATTCTGCTTTGTGTCAGGAGTCATGTGGTTGCACAGTACCCTATCCTAATTCCCAAGCTGAGTTTTATACCTGACCTGGTTTTGGGGAGCTTCACATGAAGTTTTAGTCAATCCACTTTCAGCACATAAATATTTCATTAGATGACACCATTTAATAAAAGCGTCTTTGATTCTTTGATCAATAGCACATGAGGTGCGCTTATATTACAAGCCATGTTTCTCATTATTAAACTTTCACCACCAAGTGCACATGAAGTGAGATTTTGTGTATGTTGTTGTCATCATGGAAGGATGTAGACATGTTTCCTCACAGCCATCGGTGAAA
This sequence comes from Clupea harengus, assembly GCF_900700415.2. Classification (NCBI taxonomy): domain Eukaryota; kingdom Metazoa; phylum Chordata; class Actinopteri; order Clupeiformes; family Clupeidae; genus Clupea; species Clupea harengus. The sequence goes on from NC_045156.1 coordinate 2,040,144, forward strand.
GCCAGCTAAACAAACATGGATGCCATTTAGTGGCAGTCATACCCGCGACTGTTGGCCCAGGCCAAGTGCCTCTCCCCCGGAGACTGAGGGGGGATTCTGGGAGCAGACTTGTTCTCTGATGTCTTTGGGTTCTTTCCAGGCATTGTACATTTGGCAGAGGAGCTAGCTCTTTGGCGTTTCCCAAAACAAACCAGCTTTTTTGGACATCTAAAAAAGCACCCTAACCCCCCCTCCCCCCTCCCCCCAAAGCCCCTCCTCTCCCCTCCCGCCTTTTCTTTCCCTGCTCTCAGGGACTTCTCAGACGAACAGGAAGTGTTTGAATCAGGCTTGTTACGCAGTCCCTGTTACGCAGTCTTAGTTGTTACCCAATCAAGTTGCCAGGCTCTGGTGATGAGGTTCGCTCAGCACTTTGAGAATGGCCAGCATTGAATGTGACTGTTGTGCATCGCTGGTGTTTATTGAGAGCGCCGGAGCTGCTGAGAAAGCAGAGCTGCATGATGCCGCCTCTGGCTCTGGATCCGAGTGGATTCATTGCTGGGAATCGGGAGCCAAAGACCCACGTAAAGGTGCAAGGGGCTCCTGAGTGGGTGTGCTCGGCCTGTCAGAGGCTCGCCAAGAGAGGAGTCGATTACGGCATGGTGCAAAATGTGGGCATGTGTGTGTCTGCCAAAGTGTGTGTGTGTGTGTGCGAGAGAGAAAAAAAGAGAGGGAGCGAGAAAGCGAGAGAGTGATACAGAGAGCAACTACACGATGAGAAACTGTAGGCGCATTAACCCATTTTAATCAGTGAATGAGTTTTACAAGCGGCGGCTTCAGGCAGTGAAATTGTACTACTAGGCATCATGTCCTACTCTAGGAGGGTGCCTACAGCAATGGCTATACATCTGTCCAATTTCATTTGGGTTCTTTTATTAGCATATATGCTCTTCTCTATCCTATTTCGCTAGTCTTTTGACCACATCACTCAGATCGTCTCGGCTGCTAGCCCATTAGCCCTGAAGAGATGGATTTGGGTAATGGCACAGCTGTGTGTGTCTCAGCAAAGAGAATTAAACCAAATGGATGCGGATCTCTTCCACCGCAGTGTCGCTCTAACCCCTTTTAGGCCTGTATATCCCTTTTTTAAACAGAGCCTTTAAAAGCTGTGGTGGAAACTTTCCCCTGAATCTGCTCTCCAGTCTGGCCTCTCCAGGAAAGAGCTTTCATCATTGCCAGGACAAGCTTAGTAGTTTTATTTATCCAAATGGAGTGATCAAAAACCAAAAAAAAACTGTGCTATCTTATATGATGCATGATAGTGTAGACCAGCATCAATGTTTTTTTTTATTGAACATAAATATGCAGCATGTCAAAAGATGTTTGTCAAACCTGACAAACATCTGCCATATAGTTTAAGTTTTTCAATTAATCCATGTATTATATAACCAATAAGATTAAGAGGAAAACTTTGAATGTCAAATCTCTATTTATAATTCAGATGTGCAGTCAGTTGGGTAATTTACAGATGAAGTATTGACACTACAGGGTGGAGGACTGCAGTATTTTTGCAGGCAGTCATGTTGTCATGGTCACCGAATCTTGACTATTCTCTCTGAATCACTAGATTGTCAGTGAAGAACCAAACGGAAAAATGAAAAAAAAAAAACACAAAATGATTACTCTTTTCAATTGTAAATATCATCAGACCATATCAGTTAACTGCAATAACGTGTATCCTCCATACTAGCTCTGGTCTACCATCTGAATGTGTTTCTCTTAAAAACAGATCTACTTCCAATTATAAGGCCTCGGAGTGACCATCTCTCTTGTGTGTGGAGGTGAGGATGCCTAGGACTGTGTATAAGTGTGTGCAATTGTGTGTGTGTGTATGTGTTAGTTTCTGCAGAGGGATTTTCAGTGTGTGTGTGTGTGTGTTGTCCTCTCTCTGCAGTGCTGTGCCAGCGAGAAGCGAAGCCATGCCTCCCCCCTCCGACATCGTGAAGGTGGCCATCGAGTGGCCCGGCGCCAATGCTCAGCTCATCGAGATCGACCAGGTCGGTGCACGAATGAAGTGAAATTCAAAAGTTCCAGAAGACACCAGGAAATAGGAGAGGAATCTCCCCTGGTGCCCATGGCTATTTTTAGTCTCTGTCTATACTTGCTTCACTAAATAATTCAAGCGAAAACAAATCTTTATCGTGGGAGCTTCGCAAGCATACACGAAACCAGAGCACTTGTGAGCTTTTATGTGTGGTCAGAGCACTCAAACGAGATGTTTTTGAGTTTTTTGTGAGAGAACATTTTACATTGGTTTATGTTTATGCACTTTATTTTAAACATCTACAAAATAAAACTGGTCCAGAACCTTTTCAAATTTCAATAATATTCTAGTTTTTTTTGTCATGTGGGACAGGTGAGAGGTTTTAACGTTCCCTTTTATTTGTTTTCGTAGAAGAAACCCCTCTCCTCCATAATACGAGAAGTGTGTGATGGGTAAGAAGCGTTTTTATTTGTGCATTTGGATTTACTAGCCAAACAATTTCACAACACAGTGTTCACAGGATTTGTGCTATGTTTGCTTATGTAATACGACCAAATGTACTGTTTGTTCAGAAATAGACCAGACTGTGAAAAACGGTGAACACAAGCTAACACACTTCATCTGCTTGGAAATATCACACACACACACACACACACACACACACACACACACACACACACACACACACACACACACACACACACACACTTACACACAGAACCATATTTCTAATTTGTTGGAGTACAAGGCACACATGAAAGGCTGCTTTGGAGACTATTACAGTGGTTTTGTGAGCTGATGCTGGGTGTGTAAGACAATGAGCAAATGTGGCAAAAACAAACTTTACATTCCTCTGTCACTGCCTGCAATCCTGCCTCCAGTCCCCTGAGGCTTGGAGAACGTCGGAGGATCCTAACCCATTTCTGTGTGAGATTAAAAAATTCATCTTGCAGTTTGTAAACATGACAACACTGGAAAAACAGACACACCTCTCTCTCTCTCTCTCTCTCTCAATGACCGTGGTTACATGGATTCGAATAACTGCCTTAGTCGGACTGAAATCGCATTATCCGTTTCATGTAAGCACCTTAGTCGGATCGTGGTCGGACCGCACATAGTCGGACTAACACCCCTGGATAACTCGATCCGATCCAGTTGATAGTTCGACTATTGCGGCATGTAACGGTGAATTGGATAAGGAACTGGACTTTGCGTCTTTGCGCATGCTCCCTCTCTCCCTGCCAGGTCGTGACCCGGAAGACGAAAGAGGGATAAGTTGTCTCAACTGTTCATACTAATGACACGGTTTTTTATGAATATCCTGCAGACTGTCTCACAAGCTTATTCTTGTTGATTATGAACAAACATAACAGAAGAGGTCCGAAGATATGAGCACCTTTACAACCCCTCCTTAAACACGTATAAGGACGTTCCACATTTTATTTGCTTAAAACAACAGCAGTACTGTCAAATCAGCTGTCACTCGGCTATTACCTGACCAAGGTTCCATGGCAATGTTCCGAAAGCCCATTTTTCCGACAGCCCGCTGTTCCGAAATTGTGAGTACAGCAACGTGAACCACTATTGCCCACATGCACATCCCAATGAATCACACAATCATAAACATATAAATGCCTTTATTTCACAAGCATTAACTTGAATTCAGAATATTATTATACACACATGCATTTGCATCGCGATGATACAAAAATATTTGTATGATTGCCAACGCATGCATGCTTTGTCAGTGCTTGACAAGATCTGCGTAATGTCCTGCGACAATCTGCCGGTGATTTCCTTCGCATGAGTGGTAGCCTACCCCATATTCAAAACCAGAGTAGGCTAAGTTAACAAATATTGCCTAGGAAAAGTTATATGCGTGATAGCCCGGTGAGCGTCTCCGCTCTGCTGTGCAAACGAAATGCTTTGAGTGTTTTGTGCCACTTAAAATATTTCTAAATTTTGCCGGGGGGACTATTTTTCGGAATATTGAGATTTCGGAATATCGGGCTTTCGGAACACTGGGCCGTCTCCCCTGACCAATACCTGTCAAACTTGGTGATACTATTCACAACTAATTTGTCCTTCATTTTATCAAATATGATGAAATTTGGTATTGTGCCCGCGAGGCACGCGTGAGTTTAGTTGTGTTCAGTTATCTGGCGCTGAAAAAAAACACGAATAAGTACTGTTAAATCAGAAAGCAAATCAGCTGTCACTCGGCTATTACCTGACCAATACCTATCAAACTCGGTGATACTATTCACAACTAATATGTCCTTCATTCTATCAAATATGATGAAATTTGGTATTGTGCCCGCGAGGCACGCGTGACTTTAGTTGTGTTCAGTTATCTGGCGCTGAAAAAAACCACGAATAAGTCAAATCAGAAAGCAAATCAGCTGTCACTCGGCTATTACCTGACCAATACCTATCAAACTCGGTGATACTATTCACAACTAATATGTCCTTCATTCTATCAAATATGATGAAATTTGGTATTGTGGCCGCGAGGCACGCGTGACTTTAGTTGTGTTCAGTTATCTGGCGCTGAAAAAAAACACGAATAAGTCAAATCAGAAAGCAAATCAGCTGTCACTCGGCTATTACCTGACCAATACCTATCAAACTCGGTGATACTATTCACAACTAATATGTCCTTCATTCTATCAAATATGATGAAATTTGGTATTTTGGCCGCGAGGCACGCGTGAGTTTAGTTGTGTTCAGTTATTTGGCGCTGCCCTCTAAAGACAGAGACGTGACAGGTGGATCGAGATATTTTCCCGTAAATACCTTTACCTAAATACCTTTATAGACAACATCGATCATACACTCCCATTGCACTCAAACAACCACACTCAAACGAGGAGATATTGTATCAATTAGCCTATTATGTATTGTATTAATTGCACAGAGTTCCAGTGGCGCATGCAGCCGTACGCACTGTGCGTACCTTCTGCTACGCGAGAAGAAGAAAAATATATCATGAACGCATATTTATTAAAATGGGGAAACTATAAAATCGGAGTACAGACAACTAATGCCCAGCGTTGACGATGCAGATACAGAGCTGGAAACAGCTAAATGAGTTACGCAGTGAACTTTATCAAGCCCTGGAAAGTTCGGCAAATTTCTAGCCAAACATTCATTGCGTCCTGAAGGTCTTGTATCTATCTACGAAAAGACTGACTGGACTTGCTCTCATGAATATTCACACAGATTTGGAAATCGACAGCGAAGAAGTACTAAAACAATTTGATGCAACTGGCAGAAGGGCAATGCGTTTAGGCTGTAACCCATTATTTGTGCGCGCGTGTGTGAATGTGCGTGCGTTTCTCCCGCCTTTTATCTTTCACCTTTGAATAATGTAACTTATAAACACATCGGCCTGGCAGAAACAAACAAACAAACAAACAAACAAACACCCCAAGAGGCAACACACATTTCTGGACCGATGAACAGACGCGATTCATGCTCAATCAACTGTTGTTGTTATTGGTAGTGGTGAAGAGGTCAAGCGGAAAGGGCTGTATCACCACTAGTTGTAATAAAAACAGCGCCACCTATCGTATCGGATATGACATGCTTTCGGCCAATGATTCGATTTATTCACTGCCATGTATATTGGGATAATAGCACCTACCCTCGAAAGAAAGCATAGTCCGACTAAGCAAAGATTCGAATTATACCATCATGTAAACACACTGATTCACTCACTCTCTTTTTCTATCTGTCTCTCTCTCTCCCTCTAAAATGCACCAGTTTTTTCTGTCAACTGGGTATCAGCCCAGTACACTGATTAAGACGGAAGATAATTAGCTGTCATTGTGTGAATGAGGTGGAGCCAAATGAGATGAGTGATATTTCCCGCCTCTCTGTTTTTCCCTCCTTGTTTCTTATCCTACTGTTTTTCTCCTCCTCCTCCTCCTCCTCCTCCTCCTCCTCCCTGTCTGTCTGTCTCTCTCGGTTTCCCCTGCCATATTCTTGAAAGGCCTCATTCCTAGACTAATAAAGGCAAGCTAATGGTCCACAGATGGTAGCCAGACACAGCACTGGAAGACTATGTTGCTTATATAATCACTTTAATTACTTTCCCTTTGCCAGTCTGAGGGATTTCTCTCTCGATATATATATATATAATCTCTATCTCTCTCTCTTTCCTTCTTTCTTTCTCTCTCTTTCTTTTCTTTTCCCCTTTCTTTCCACCATCTCTCTCTTTCTCCCTCTTGCACTATATTACTCTCTGCTAATCTTTCCCTCTTGTACTTCCCCTCTACCCTTGTTTCTTAGACCCCTCAGGGAGCATTATATACTGTTCATTGTCTTTCCATATCCTTTTGTTTCACACAAACTCAAGGTTTTTTCTGATGTGCAGTTTTCTCCATTCAGTGTCCTCTCTTCCACATTCTCCTCTTCTATCTGCCCATTCCTCCCACACTTCTCTCCCTCCCTCCCTCCTTCCCTCTCTCTCTCTCTTTCGCACATCTTTCTGACACAACGCCTACTGAAGGTCTACCTCCTCATCAGTCTCTCCATCTGTGTCTTTTACCAACCAAAAAAACAAGCAGCACTTTTATTAGATGGAGACAGGGACCATAGAAATGTCAGAACCTGAACTAGAGTACCATTCTAACATCAAACCTCCCCAACTACCATGTCTCCACCTCAATATACTAAATTGTAGCAATTGCCAACTTTACTCATTTAAAACTAGTGGCAAAGAAGATATGTATGCATGAACTGGTGAAGGAAAATGTTTGCACTTAAAAGAGATAAATCTCAGGCCTGTGTCTGTATGAAAAAGGTCATCTGAAGGCTTTTAACGTAATTACAGTCAGAACTCGCTGTGTGTATCTCTGGCAGCTGGTCTTTGTCTGGGTCGGAGCAGTTTGCCCTGCGCTATGCAGACGGTCCTCAACTATACATCACTGAGCAGGTGAGACAGTATACTCGAGCGCACATGAACACACACACACAGAGAGAGAGCGAGAGAGAGAGCGAGAGAGAGAGAGAAAATATCCAGAAATACTCCAGAATTTTTTTTTTTTTAAATATAGCTTGCATTGACACTACAAGTTTAATTCACATAAACCTACACTTTGTCAAAACTGTTAGGTATAAGACAATACACAAAATCCTATTATGGACAAGATTAATAGAAAATTGATAGAAAACTGATAAGTCTGACTGAATCTAATCCAAAACCTGACAGAAGTCTGAATACATTTTTTTACAGAGCCGTGGTGAGATCAAGAATGGGACCATCCTTCGACTAGCCATCTCCCCAGTAAGCTCCTACTCCTTATCTTGGGATTTGTGATTTGCGAGTGAATGTTTGAATGGCTTCCTTTTCCGCGCACGGTTGACTGTTATAGGCACTGCCCAAACTGCAGCTACCAGTTATTTCCCAATACACAGCGCTGTGTGTAACAGTGAAGGTTATTCTGAAGCGGAGCTCGTTAGTGACGCCACTGACCCCGGCGTGTCGGAGCTGTGAGGGGCTAATGAGAGGGCTGTAATTGGGGGAGATCATCGGCTGCCCTTGCCCCCCGCTGACCTCCCACACATGACCTCTGTACCCCCCACTGCCTCCCTATCTACCCCCTCTCCCAACCACCCCCACCTCCTCTTAGGCACGGGCAGCTCGGCAATTGCTGGACAGGATCCAATCGCACGGCATTGACGCGCGCTTGGAGGCCCTGAAGGAGCTGGCCAAGCTGTCGGCCGATCCCACCTTCGCCACCGAGTTTATCAACATGGACGGCATCAGCACCTTGGCGCGCCTGGTGGAGAGCGGCACTCAGTGAGTCTCGTGTGTGTGTGTGTGTGTGTGTGTGTGTGTGTGTGTGTGTGTGTGTGTGCTATGAGCTATCCTCTCCTCTAGGAGTAGTGCTGTGATTTACTCTCAATCTGACTGTCTCAGACAATGAGTTTTATACATTCCATTATAGACTGCTTTTTATCAAACACTATGTTTCAGAACCTGAACATTGTTGTAGATCCTCTATTCTGTTTTGTGCAGTTTCAAACAAAACCTGTAGGGAGTCAGTTGTACTACTTGACTTGTTAAACTGTGCTTGTCCTCCTGTAGTTTTGGTGAGATGCTAGCTTTCACTCTCACGGCTTTCCTCGAGCTGATGGACCACGGCATTGTGTCCTGGGACCTCATCTCTCTGTCCTTCATCAAGCAGGTGAGAGGAACACAACTGACAACTAACAAACAAAAACAAAAAGACCTCAAAATAAATAATGCACTATAATTTCACTCCGTAAATGCGTAAACATTGCATCATAACCAGTGGCGATTCTAGAAAACTTTACATGGGGTGGCAGAAGGGTGGCAAGTTGAAATTCAAGGGTGGCATATCACACACACACACACATGCAGGGTTTTTCCTGGGTCAAAATGGGTCTTCGGTGCTCAAAAAAAAAATTGCTCGCTGTGCGCGCACAGTCTGTCTTACCATGTCACCTTATTAGCTTACATGTTACCATTTCATAAATAATGGAGGATATGCTTCAGGAAATCATTTTGCTTACACTTTAGATTCAAATAGATAGGCTAATAGATTGACAGTAGTCCAAGCCCCATGGTGCTATCATGTATGGTTCAAAGATTATCAAGGTTTACCTCTACATATGCAAACTACTGAAATGTATATCAATAAAATCTAGAACTAACCAGTGGTCAGAAATGTAACACACAAATTATGAAATTCAAGTTTATCTATTATTACTATTCATTTCTATTGTACAAACCTACATACCATTCTTTTTGTTTTTATTATTAAAACTGTCCACAAATATGTTTAATAGTGTGTTTAACTTCTATTGGCCCACCAATGGAGGCTGCGTTGGAAATCAAACTTTTGTCAGCATTTTGAGTGGACATTTCATTTGCATTTGTACAGGTGTATTCGTGCACGTCGGGCTGGCCCTCGCAGCGGAACGACAGTTTACAACCGCACCGGTTTATTTATCAATGATAATATTAATATTATTATATTCGAGATGCAACACAAATCTATCCGCTCTCCTCCGAACGAGCTGAGCTTTCATTGATAAACCATTGCGGTTGTCTGCCTCTTCCGAGGCCCCGCGGTCTACTGGTACTTGTTCAAACGGGTAGACAAATCAAATAATAGCCTACACCTGTGTATGTCCTCAACATAGCAGATATTTTAATACATTGAAAGCCATGAATACTGAAAATAGAATGTTATGCTCAAAATCAGCGCCGACTGATGAAGTCAGGATGCATACGCAAGTTGACTGATTGGCAGCTGGCCGCTCTGTCCATTCGCGCACCTCACAGTTGCGTATTGTTCAGACAAGAAGACACGCTTATCAACTCGATTACTATTGATCAAAACATAACGAGGTTTCGGCTGTAGCCTATACTTGAAACATACTATTGAGACCATATTCGCTTACATGCATTGCACGCGTGATGAATTGCCAATCATTGAACAGAGGCTGCTCCTAGCTTGCCAGTTTAGAGAAGACGTTGGTTTGAATTTGAGCAAGCAGCTAGCTAGCAGTTACTGACATTATCTAGCTAGCTAGCAGTTGCCTACAATATCTTAAAAAAATACTTTGATAGTAGGCTTAGTATTTTATTTAAGCAGTGTGTTTGTGTACCTATATATCCTATGTGTGATGGTTAGAATATTAATGCCATATACAATAACTCACTTATGAGAGCTATCCAAAGACTGGTGGCTGCCTTAATGTACTGTATTTAGCAGTCAACCTCCCTTACTCTGTACGTTTAGATGCTTTACAGGTAGCTGTAAGCCATTAGATGCATGAGAAATAATTCATATCTATAAATAACAGCTCACCTTTATCTTTTTAACCAGATTTGTAAACAGGTCGCGATCAATATTTTGCAGTAGCTGCAATAGGCTACCTTGGTTAAATATCGAATTACGGTAGATGCATGCTAGCATTGCGCTAAATAATTAAGACAGCTAACATTAATTAGTGGTGTTAACATAAAGTCAGTTATTGTATATGGCATTAATATTATTATAAAACACCTTCACTAGTTGTTTTAACCAGATTTGTAAGCAGGTTGAAAACAACATTTTTGAAATAAAGTCCCTTGGTTTAAAACAGCTAAAAGCTAGCTACATTAAGTTGCTTGCTCAAATCTCAAATCCAAACCAACGTCTTCTCTAAACTGGCAAGCTTGGAGCAGCCTCTGTTCAATGATTGGCTCAGGGGGTGGGAGGTGGGATGCGCCCTTGAAGTCGACGGTGAGGGCTCAAAACACTATTAAGCTGAATTGCGCCATGAATGACAGCTTTTTTTTTATTATTTTTTTTTATCGCAGACTTTTTTTTTTGCCTTAGGCGCTCGCGATTTGTTGTAGGCGCTCGGGAAAACGGCTTAGGCGCGCGCCCAAATTTTCTCTATGCAGGAAAAACCCTGACATGCCTGGTGTCTATATGTATTTATTTATAATTGTTTTCCTTTACTCCTATCAAAATGAAACTTTACACAATGAAAGTACCCATGAAAAGTCAAATGTTTTGTATTACAAGTTTCTTTTGAAATTAATTTGAATATGCACATGAGCCCCACACTTATTGAATATGTCCATAGGCAGAAACACCATTCATATGTATGACAAATACATCGGCCCAATCTTCATCCAATCATCCTACTGCCAATGGGAGATGGCAATGCTGCTTTTAGAATGGCCTCTAACCTGAAAACTGCCTGGCTTGGTACTACCTGCCAGGGGTATGGTGTTTCTGCCTATGCAATTAGGACATATTCAATAAGTGTGACACTCATGTGCATATTCAAATTCATTTCAAGAGAAACTTGTAATACAAAAAGTTACTTTTCATGTATACTTTTACTATGTAAAGTTTTTTTGTGGTAGGAGTAAAGGAAAAAATTAAGCCTATTTGGGTGTATTTTGGGCATATTCGATTAGTGTATACGTAGCTCATTTGCATATTAAAACTCATTTTCAAAGAAACTTGTAATACAAAAATGCTACTTTTACTTACTTGTTCTGGACACCTCATAGAAATGATCTATGCTGAAATAGATTTTTGGCTCCAAAATGGGTTACTTTGCCTGGCCTATAAGCTAACAGTGGTAACTTCAAGGCTAGCTAGCACAAGCAAGCTGTATAGCGAGCTAGCTACTGTGTGCTACCGACTTTTGCAAGCTAGCAATTAAATAAACGATTGAAATTACAACGGAACTGTCTATCACATATGACCACCCATCACATTTTCTTGATTCACGATTCACTTCTTTCATCACTGCAAGCCTACAGTAGGCTTGTCTCCAGTTTGTTTTTCGCTTCTCAAATGCTTTCAAACCGTTTCTTTCTTCACTGGAATGGAGCGGACGGGGATGGGCAACCACCGTGACAAGAGAGCAAAACGGACTCATGGACTTAACCATTGTACAGGGGAGGGGGAACTTAAAGATTTTAGAACAAGTTACCAAAGAGATCAACAGCTTAAGTAGCAAAAATATAATACCATTCAATAAATGTATAGTATATTATAGGAGACACTTCTGAAAACCTGGGTGGCAAGTGGGGTGGCAAGCAATTTTTTTAGGGTGGCAGCTGCCACCCCTTGCCACCCCGGTGGTTTCGCCACTGATCATAACCAAACTTGTGTGGGCTTTGAGCTCACGTCAGGGAGCAACACAATGGCAAGTGAGCAAGAATGCAGTTTTGAGTCCTCACAGTGATTCAGACCATAACAGTCCCTCCCTGCAATCCAGTCCCAGACGGTCAGATTGCAACATTGCTGTCACTAGTCACATGTGTGGGAGAGCACACTGCATCAGTGTAAAAGTATTTTCCCATAAACAAATCAGAACACTCTTATCGCTACCAACAATAAAATCCACTTCATTTAGGGATTTTGAGAGCAGCAATCATCCATCTCTTCTTTCTTTTTTTCCCTCTCCCCTTTAATTGCTTCACCCCTGAACTGACATCCCCTGCCGGGAGCTGAGTGGGTGGGCTTGTTACCTAGCAACTTTAAGTTTCGGCCCAGAGTTTTTGCAGTTGTCTAGGCTGTGAATCGTTTTCTCTCTGTGTTGTTGCCGTACATAAGAGCCTCAAGAGGGCATGAGCGGACAAAAGCATCAAAAAAAGCGTACCTTTGTGTATGTCTGTGATATAATTTTAAACAGGTCAAAGCAGTTTTTAATATGTGATGTGTGCTGTATCCCTTGACATTATTGTCAGCATTTAGCATCACAGTTAGGTGTAATGTGTCCTGACATAGTTATGTTCATGTTATTTTTACTTGCATTTTGAAAGCTTGAGCACCAGCAAGAAAACGTGGATGTGAAGAAACATGTACAGACAGTGATGTGCCACTATTAACCTAGATAGCATAAGATCTTATGTCATAATTTACTGAAGTACGAAGAAATGGGAACCCAACATAATATTGGCAAGTTGCCAAGGGGACGCTGTTGCGTAATGATAGGCCATGCTCAAATGTGAAGTGAACTATTGGGAGAGTTGAGACTGTAATAACTACTTCTTTGTAGCTTTAGACTCTCCATGGATAGCCTCCCTTTGTTTATCTTCAGTAAAGGCATTACTACTCAATGGATTTCCAAACTCGGAATCTTCGTGAAGAAACTTTATTTTATAATTAGTTGAAAAAATTATCCACAACAGTCCATACATGTACATTTCAGGAGCACCATGCAATTACTTGCCAGAAGGAGAGAGGCTTGATTAGATAATACAGAAAAGAAACGTACAAAAGCTCTTATCATCCTTGCACGTCCGCTTTCATCTGCCGGACTATATTCGTTTGGACTGACTCCACAGATTTTAGATTGACTTGCACGTCTGTAAATAGACTTTTAAGAGATTAGGCTAATCTAGAACCTCCCCCATCCCCAGATTGCGGGCTACGTGAACCAGCCCATGGTGGACGTGTCCATCCTGCAGCGCTCGCTAGCCATCCTGGAGAGCATGGTGCTGAACAGCCACAGCCTGTACCACCGCGTAGCCCAGGAGATCACCGTGGGACAGCTCATCGGGCACCTGCAAGTGTGAGCACAGACACGCACACATGCACGCACGCACACACACCACGCGGTAACGCGAGGCCCACCGGCACACACCCTCTGGAGGCTGGCACGCACGCACGCACGCACACACTTGGCACAGTAGCCATGTTAGACAGCAGTGTTTGTAAATACGTTTTTAATTACTGTTATAATAGCATGATGAATACCTAACTAATTTCTTTTGGGAGTTTGTGTGTTAATGTAATTCATCGCCCTGGAGCAGCATTATTAGATTCTGTTCAGTGGGATTTATCCTGAGTAGCATCTTCTCTGAGGCTAGCCTCAGAGCTTGTCCACACCTATAGACACTTGGAATGCATTGGGGCACGCCAGGAGCTAGATACCTCTAACTGTATGCTCCGCGGCTAATGTGCCCCCAGGTCAAATCAGGAGATCCAGACGTACGCCATCGCGCTCATCAACGCCCTCTTCCTCAAAGCTCCTGAGGACAGGCGACAGGTGGGTACCCGTTTATCAGGCGGCCATCAAACCATAGAACCCCCCCCCCTACAAACACACACACACACACCCTTGATCAGCTGCCATACATCCAACTCACAGTCACCATCTCTCCACTCACACACACACACACACACACACACACACACAGATGCTTGTGTCTCAACCAAGCGTGACCGCATGTGTTCATCCCCCCACTGAGACTTCCTGTTGAAAGATGAGTGTGTATATAGCGTGTCACAACGCCCCATCACTCAGCACGCTGCACCTCCGTGTGGCTTCTCCACTGATTGAGTGAGGGGACTTTTATTATGGAAGATTTATGTCTGCCCTTGGCGCCCTGTGATCTATCAGTCTGTGAACAGAACATTAGTCAGACGTCCTGATACTCTGGTCAACAGTGTCCTGTATAAATCCTGACAGTCCCTTTTTAGTGTGCCTATATGGCTGAAGCAGAGTGCTAGCATTGTCATGGTTATGCGCTTCATCTCAAGACAGTACTCAAGTAACATTACTAACAAATGTACCCTATATCCTCACTAAACTATAAACTTTCCCACATACCATCAGGCTCACTCCTGCATGCCTCTACACTCACTTATACTCTAAACATGTATAAGGCCCACTCTACTTCTGGCGTGACACATGCTAACATAGAACAATAGATCTGAGACCACCCCCCCACCCTCCACCACCTTAACCTTTTGTCATGGCCTCATGGAGAATTACACACAGAAGTGTCCACGCGCAGCAGGGAGGGCGACCATTTTGTCTGCGTCGCCATGGGAACTGCCTTGGCAGGCTCTGCGTGACAGCTGTAGTTGTAGAATAGTACTTTGTGTGGAGTGACACAAGTGGCGCTCATTCATTGTCTTCCCAAGTGGCGGTCGCCCACGCTCATTGGCTGATGCCTCCTCTCCCTTTTTTCTTTTCTTTTTCTTTTTCTTCATTCTCTTACCTTTGAAAAGTCTGAATACAAGTGGCTCATGGGAGAGGAGGGTACATGCTTATGTAAATGATGAAAATGCGTTAGGGTGTCATGTCGCCACTCTAACCATGTGAGGCTGTGCCCTGCTGCGCTTGTGCTGTGCTTTGAAGTACCCTCGCTGCCACGGCAACCAGCCGCACAGCCTTGTCACCGGCGTTGTCACCGTGCTTTGGCTGCCTAGCTACTGTGCTCTCTCTGCTCTCTGCCCAACTCTGTGCATGCCATCCCAAGCCCCCCTCTTTGTGATGTGTGCCTGTGTTTCATGGTCTGTGTGTATAAGTGTTGCACTCTCTGTCTCACCTGCACCCCCCTCCCCCCCTTCCCCCACCCCCACCCCCACCCCGACACCCAACCCCCTCGTCCCTCAGGAGGAGCATACTAACCCTCTGGACCAGCGGCTCACTGTGAGTACTCACACCAGAGGTACATCCCATACTGTTGTTTGCATGTTTCCTCTGTCCGCGCTCCTCGGTCCTCCGGCTCGTGCCCCGGATATCGTTTGAAGTGTGACGTCATGAAGGATGTCTCATTTCTCTAATTGCTGCCCAGAGGAGGGAGGACAGAGGACGTATGAGCTTTGAAACAGAACCGCATCCTTTGAGGAAGTCTTTTTAGAGATGGGTCTTATGTCTGTGGTTACAAGGCGTGTCCTACTAGAGCCTATAAGCAAAGGTTTCGGAATGCATGAGGTATAGCCCAAGGTGAAAATTCCCCTCCCCTTTCTTCCTGTGCTTTCTTCGCATCTATCAACCTACAATTTAGAATAAGATGCAGCGGTTTATGAATGACAATAAATGATCAGTCAAACCAAGAAATGATTGATGATTGTGTTGCCCACAGGATATTATTTTAAAAAAAGCATTCAGCAGAACAGCAACAGCAAAATATCAGAGAATAGCAAAATATCAACAAATATACCTCGTAAACAGGACTTGTTAATGGAGAATTTCATAAGGATTTAATATCGTCTGCAATTTCCACAGACTTTGACATAAAGTAGGCCTAATTCAAGTTTCAATGCAATTCAAGTTTGTTTGAAATATTTGAAGTGTTTCCTTCTTGGCATGCTGGTGTGCAATCGTGTTTTCTTTTTGCACTTATATTCTTCTGTACTCTATTTAGGTTGGAATTCTAGCCTAGTTTATTCCTTTAAATGGAGACCTCTGCAATTGTGATGTTAGCATTTGGCATAACAGACAAAGAAAATAATGATGATGAATAATGACATTTAATGTGCACTGTGTGTCAATGTAGGTACAAATCATGGCAACAACCCTAGTGTTTATTTGTTGCCTCTCTGATTACATGCAGTAGAATTTATGTTTTGATTGATCTTAAAGTGTTTAATGTTTTTTTATGCTGTATATAACGACAGGTAGCAAAAGATGGTGCTGCTGTGTCATCAAAAAAGAGCTAAAAAAGGGCTAGCACATCTCATTTCTCATGTCTGTCCTTGATTCCTCCATCCTCGTTGCATTCCTTCCTCGTTTCCTTCAAGTTTTTATCAGTGGGAGGGGCTAGGACATAACTAAAGGAAGGAAGGCAGAATTGACAAATAAAATAAATTATCACCACCCCAGGATTAAATTCACCACAATGCCTTTCATCTGACCACACACAGCCCTTTTAATCCCAAGGGAATAAGCCTTAATCCCCAAATATGAGCGTTGCACATTGGATCCCCTCTTTTAGTAAAGTTAGACAATGGCACTGTTCTTTGCCTCCTCATTTCAAAGACGATGAAAACAGGCTTACTAGGTCCAAAAAAATCATACCTGATATTGTGATGTGCCATCCCTTTGTATAGCACTACCATTAGACTACAATTACAACAGATCAAATATGTAGAATGTAAAATATAGATGTGCATATTTGTAGATATAACAGTACCTAGATAATAATAGATTATAATAATAGATAAATCAGTCAGCTAGATATAGTATGTAGACATGCTGCATGTGCCAGGATGCCAGACTTTGGCAGTCATTCAGCATAGACCTGTCCTGCTTCTGCTCTCGGCCTGGCTGGACTGGTCCCGCTTTGTGCGGGGCTCTCGTTTCTGATTGGACATTCATGTGTTCTCTCCACAGGAGATGGCAAGCACCCTGGCCCAGAAGCACCTCCGATCCATCATCCTCAATGTAGGTGTCAAAGCCTTTAAGGCCACTTCTATGATACCTATCAACATTGACCTCTAAAGTACATATTCATGTACTAATACACAGAGAATATTCATTTGAATACCACCTAAATAAGATATTTTTCTGTGTTGAAGAACATCAAGCCAGAATGGTACCTGTTATCTATACATACATGAGTGTGGAGAAACATAAGCAGATTAGCAAGAATTGTGTGTTATTTAATATAGTGATGTGGTTTAAAACTCTTAGAAGCATATTATATCAGATAAATAACATATGCACCCACATCTCCCTCTTTGTGGCTATTTTGCTGTATTTAAGAAATCAAATCTCCTTGCTGAAGTTCAGAAAATGTGCCCAGAGGTTTTTTGTTGAGCATCCATGTGTGTTGAACACCTTCTGCAGACTAGCAGGAAACTTTTGTATTATTTAATATGTCGATGCAGACAAAAAACACTCAGAAGCGCAGTCCCCTGGGATAGTGTCTTGAAATGCTTAGGTTGGGAAGCTGGAAATGGCAAAGGAATAGATGGATGCACAAATGGAGTGAAAAGCAAAGCTGAACGAATGGCTGAAAATGCTTCAGCTTCTTAATGCAACACTTTGCAGCTATGCTTCTTTATAGCAACACTATGCAACAGTTTGCCTCTTTCTGAGATATGTCAGGTATGTGTAGCTATCATATTCAAATTAATTTTATGGTCATGTGGTTTTGGTGGATAGATAAACACACGTGTCGTTCCCAGTAGCCAGCCAGCACTATGTAGTTCTGTGTTCCAGGCCTGAACACCCTGCGAACATGTAACATGCACAACCATGCTTTTAGGAAGGACACTGGCAACTATATTGCCAAAAGACACCAGTTAGCATCTTAGCAAGCTTTAATCAAAGACAACTAGGCTGTTGGTGGTGTCTCATAGATTTTTGCATGCCTTTTAGGTTGTTAGCTCACTAGTTTTAGGCCAAAACACCTTACTGGTGCTTTAAGTCATCAGTGCAGTGTGACGCCAATGGAAACTATTTTGAGCTCAGCAGCGTCCAGCAGAATGCACTTGAGCTGAATGACAAGGCTGCATCGCTATGGCGACAGCAGTGAGGGAATGGCCTGAAAGGAATCAATGGCAGAGGATCGCACAGGAGCCTCCTCTGAGTGCCTCTCTTTCATCTGTTCTTTCTCCCTCTCTCCCCCTTCTCTCTCTCTCTCTCTCTCTCTCTCCCCCTGTCTCTCTCTCTCTCTCACACACACACACACACACACACACACACACACACACACACACTTTCCCCACGCAGCACGTCATCAGAGGGAATCGACCGATCAAAGCAGAAATGGCCCACCAGCTGTACGTGCTGCAGGTGCTCACATTTAACCTTCTAGAGGAGCGCATGATGACCAAAATGGATCCCAGCGATCAGGTACAGCAATGGACTCTAAGCTCTGGTGTCGTTTCAACACCACTGAATTTGTATCATCACACGAATTTTAGAATCAGACAAAATACAGTGCATTCAACATAATAACACACTAAACTGAATGTTTTTTCGTTATAAAATCACACTGACTCAAAAATGAAGCAATACAATTCAATTCAACACCCTGTCCCTTTCCAACACCCACTACTTATAGATGTTATACTACTGATTTTAAAATAGAGCTGACCTGGAAATAGGGCCTGGCTACATCATGTAGAGAAAATGGGAAACATTATATAACATTATGGAATATCAGGAATTGAGCACAATGTGAGATATTTTCGACACGATTTTTAATGTATGCATTATGTCTAGGCCCAGAGGGACATAATTTTTGAGTTGCGACGGATCGCCTTCGATGGAGACAATGACCCCAGCAACACAGAGAAGAGAAAGGCCATGTACACCAAGGACTACAAGATGCTGGGCTTCACGGTGAGTGCCACTAGCACCCCCTGGTGTCATGGCTGCGCTGTTACAACGCTGCCCACGCTAATGAGGGCATGCTGTCATGATAAGTGTTTTTGAAATGTTGTGAGCTTGGTGACATAATCGTAATTATTATATAATTTGGTGAAAGACAGGAGTCAAGGTGAAAACTAATCCTT
Organism: Clupea harengus; assembly: GCF_900700415.2. Lineage (NCBI taxonomy): Eukaryota > Metazoa > Chordata > Actinopteri > Clupeiformes > Clupeidae > Clupea > Clupea harengus. The sequence goes on from NC_045156.1 coordinate 2,058,915, forward strand.
TCAGCTGTATTTGTTGACACTAGTAACTCCAAGATTTAAGTATGCTTTGATGCCAGATAATTAGCAGTATGTCGATGATTTGTTGTTAAGATACAATAACTGAACTGGGTGCGGTCTGCTGGTGTAGTCTTGCTTGACACGTTTATCATTTTCCCTGTGTTTTTTCAGAACCATGTAAACCCAGCCATGGACTTCACCCAGACTCCCCCTGGCATGTTGGCCCTGGACAACATGCTCTACCTGGCCAAGCTCCACCAAGACACCTACATCAGGGTGAGGCATTATACCAAAGTACCAAAGCATACCAACAGCATAGAACAGTATAGAAACTTACATTGATATTTCCAGTGGAATCTCCTTATTCCCCTGGCATTCCTCCTAGTGTTTCTGCTGAACTCCACAGGAGTGTATAAACCGCCCAGTATGCAATGTCAGCCATCTTTTTTCCTTCCTGGATCACGTCTTTCCTGCATTCCCACCAGGCTTTGGCACTGGCTTAAAGGGTCCATCTGCAAACATCTGGAGTTGCTTATGTTCATCTTTCTTACCCTTACTCCTTAAAAGACCGTTTTGACGCTGTGTATGTTACTAATGCCAGTGAATCATTTCAGCTGGATTCAGTGCCCCTTGTATGGTTCTATTTTTTTTTTTACTTTACTTCAGCTGTTTATTTGAAGGAATAGGAGTTTATTAATGAAGAGGTGATGTCTCTTTCACCCTCGTCCCCAGATTGTTCTGGAAAATAGCAGTCGTGAGGACAAACACGAGTGTCCTTTTGGCCGGTGTGCCATCGAGCTTACGCGAATGCTGTGTGAGATCCTACAAGTGGGGGAACTGCGTAAGTGTTGGCATGAAGTAAAGAAACACACACATACAAACACATTCACGCACATACATTTTACAACCTATAAATTCAAGTCACAAGCATCAGCAATCTGTGGTTATATCATCATTGATTTTTTGTTTTGTTTGTTTGTTTTCATTTTTACGTAAATATAATGTAGACTCTTATTAAGCAGATTATAATGACTAATTAATTTAATTAATTAATTCACTTATTCATTATTCATTCAAGTAAACAGTTCTATCATCACAACCATCTACTTTACGTTCTTTAACTGTGCAGCAGCTGTTTTGCTTCTGTGAAAAGGTCAATAAATGTCAGTTATTTGAAAGGTTTAACCCTAGCCAAAATACAAGTAATTTAGGAAAAACAAGACAGTGTGTGGGTTTTCCGTTTCTTTTGCCATTTTGTGACTCTTGTGGTCTTATGGTGTGTGTGGTCCAGCGAACGAGGGCTGTAATGACTACCACCCAATGTTCTTCACCCACGACCGTGCCTGGGAGGAGTTCTTCTGCGTGTGCATCCAGCTCGTCAACAAGACCTGGAAGGAGATGAGAGCCACTGCTGAGGACTTCAACAAGGTCAGGCAGCAGCTCACCCACGCCACTAGTGAAGAGGTTGTGTGTGTGTGTGTGTGTGTGTGTGTGTGTGAAAATGATTTACATTACATCTAAAATGTAACAGAAATGTGACTTTTTGCACAGATATGCATACATATAAATGTCATATGTTTATATATACATGTATTTTGTATGCGTGCATGTGTAACAAACACAAATGTAGCCTCATATGTTCATGTGTATGTACAGTACGTGTGTGTGTGTCAGTGTGTGTGTATCAGTGTGTGAATGTGTGAATGGATGTAGTAACAGCTCTCTCCGGGTCTCTGCGGTGTGTAGGTGATGCAGGTGGTGAGGGAGCAGGTGACGCGTGCTCTGGCTCTGAAGCCCTCGTCTCTGGACCAGCTGAAGAGTAAGCTGCGTGCCCTCAGCTACTCAGAGATCCTGCGCCTCAGACAGTCAGAGAGGATGAACCAGGACGACTTCCAGTCTCCCCCCATCATGTGAGAGCACGCACGCAAGCACAAACACACACACACACACACACACACACACACACACACACACACACACACACACACACACACACCCTCACGTACTCACTCACTTTTACTAACACTTGTATTGGTTGGGTCTTGCACTTTTACTCTGGGTGCTTTTGCCCTTTTGTGCTCACGCCACATTTTTACATTGTTGGTATTCACTGCTTATGAAGGCCTGCTGTTTCTGTGTGTGTGTGTGTGTGTGTGTGTGTGTGGGGGGGGGGGTGGGGGTGTGGGTGTGGGTGTGTGTGTGTGTGTGTGTGGGTGTGTGTGTGTGTGTGATTCAGTGAGCTCCGTGAGCGGATCCAGCCGGAGATCTTGGAGCTGATCAAACAGCAGCGTCTGAATCGGCTGTGTGAAGGCAGCTGTTTCCGCAAGTTAGGAAACCGAAGGAGACAAGGTGAGACGCAGAAGTCACACCGCTTATGACACGTGTACCTGAACGACATGTGTACTGCCTATGACGTGTGTACTGCCTATGACACGTGTGCCACTAATGACGTGTGTACCGCTTATATATATATGTATTTGTGTATTTACTAAAGTGGGAGATTTTACACTATCCCATCTCATCATATATATTATGTTTTGTGACAGGAATGTTTTTTTTTCTGATGGCACACTTAAATTAAATGATTGATTGTAACATATGCAGAGGTTTATATTTTTTGTTGTTTCATTGTTTACCACTAATCTTTTCCCCCCTCTTCCTGTCTCCTCGTCCACAGAGAAGTTCTGGTTCTGTCGTTTGTCTCTGAACCACAAGGTCCTTCACTACGGGGACCTGGATGAGTCCCCTCAGGGGGAGGTGCCCTTTGAGATGCTGTCTGACAAGAGTGAGTGTCCTGACCTTTCACCTTTGAACTTCTAACCTCTAACTGTCAGGGTGATGACTAAAGACTGAGAGATGACAAATAAATCATTAACTTGATACGCTATTGAGAGTTGAAGCGATGTAAATTCTAACACACGTTTGGTTATCTGTAAATGGCATCGATATATTCATGCATTGAGGGTGGCTAGTTATTTCCTAGAACCCAAATGGGATTTGGTGCCCTTCACTGAAATTCATTTGTATGTATTTTGGAGTTCTTGCTAGTAAACGGTTAATCACTCATGGCACATCTGTGGAACTGAGCAGAGAGATGACTCATTGCACTTACTCAGACTGAACTCTTGTCTGTAGTCCCGGTGTCTGATATAAAGTCCGTGGTGACGGGGAAGGACTGTCCTCACATGAAGGAGAAGAGTGCCCTGAAGCAGAACAAGGTATCCTCAGAGAGTGCCCCGCACTCACTCACTCACACACACACACACACACACACACACACACACACACACACCCACTCACACTCACACACACCCACTCACACTCACACTCACACACACCCACTCACACACACACACACACACACACACACCCACTCACACACACACACACACACACACACACACCCACACACCGACTCACACACACACACACACACACACACACACACACAGGCACGCACACCTGCACTGTCTCATAAAGGAAGATTTATTGTAGTAGAATGAACCTCCTCAGTGTGCTCCCCAATTAATGATTTATTCTCTGGGGTTTTTAGGAAGTGCTGGAGCTAGCATTCTCAATCCTCTACGACCCCGATGAGGCACTCAACTTTGTGGCGCCCAATAAGTACGAGGTGAGGTCCTCCAATGCCGCCGTCACCAGAGCAAATGACTGTAATGGTCATTGACAGTGTGTGATTTCCATCACGGTCATTTGTTACTACCACTGTAATTTGGCTGGCTAAAATGTACATGTCTGTTTTGCGTGTGTGTGTGTGTGTGTGTGTGTGTGGTGTGGTGTGTGTGTGTGTGCAGTACTGCATCTGGACAGATGGCCTGTGTGCCCTGTTGGGGAGGGAGATGGGGAGTGACCTGACACGCAGCGACTTGGACACGCTCATCAGCATGGAGATGAAGCTCCGCCTACTGGACCTGGAGAACATCACCATCCCTGAAGCCCCGCCCCCTGTGCCCAAAGAGCCCAGCACCTACAACTTCACCTACAACTATGGCTGAGTGTGTGTGTGTGTGTGTGTGTGTGTGTGTTTGTGTGTGGGGGGGGTGTGTGTGTGTGGGTGTGTGTGTGTGCACGCGAGAGTGTTTCTGTCTGTGACTTTGTGTGTGAGAGAGACTGGCCTGCATCTTAGAATCATATAAGACAAAATGTAGGGTGAGATCATTCAAACTCTTTACAGATCGTCACTGTCGAGAGAAAAAAATATTTTGACATAAAGCTGCCCTCAAGTAATTCCTGCAGAATAGTGCAAAACGTTCTCTCATAAAGTGATCATTTAATTTTATGGATCACTTAAGGCCTTATCAGATGTGTTCCTGTGTTTACTTCAACTCTTTACCTGCACGTCCCTCTGTAATGACGACAGTGTTTTAATAGTCTTTTTTTTTTTTTTAACCTTGCCCATCCATATGAGTCTGTTTTGCAGGGACCAGGTATTTGCAGACATGGAGAAAAAAAGTCTATTTACTCTCTACTAATCTCAATCAACGTTTATTATTTGGAATAGAATTATATTTTTGTAAATGGTGCCAGTGAGAGCTGTGATTGACAGGACCGGGACGGTATGATTTCCCCCAAGTTGGGAATGTTGCACGGATGCAAGAAAACCCCCAAATTGCAGCTCTTTTACCAACTACACTCCAAATTCCAGTCATTACTGTTGTTAGGAGTGTGGAGTTCAGAGAATGAACCATGTCATGCCCTGTGGTACACCGGATGGTGTACAAACCTGACAAATGCATGAAGTCGTTAAGCTAAAGGAATGTATGCTCTGAAGCAACCCAAGTTTGTATTTAGACTGTAACAGTGTTTTTGGATACCTTGAAAGTAACTGAAGTGGATTTGTATTCAAGGACTTGAAAGTATAGTAAACGTAACAAAAGTCCTGGAGAGAGCTTGAATTTTACTATCAACGTTTGCATAAAATCAGAGTAAAGGTTGATGGGAATTGGTTGCACTCAAGAAGTTAGCTTGTTTACGTGGTACTTCAGATGGCAAATGTTCTCCTAGCTTCAAGTCCTTTAACCACAAACCAGGTCCACGAGCCTTGATCCGACTTTATCACTTTTACAAAAGAAAATGAAAGCAGTGATTAAGTCAGAGGTCAAGCATATAATGCCAAGATTAATTGAATCATTTGTTAGTTTGGGGGCTGAGGACACAAATGTGTTGGTGCTTTTTTCGGAATACAATTGCAGAGATTAGAAATCCTTGAATTGGATGTTCACAAAAATTGTTATGAGAAGCCTGCCTTGAAGGATCCACAGGTGCATGACTTGGCTGATAAATGCAATTCTTGGTACACCAACGGTAACATTGGCTTTTAATTACATACATATCATGCGAATGGGAAAGCTAATCTGTCTGGCTCAGTACATTGTGAAGGTTGCTGGTGATTTATCATGGACATCATGTCCAGTATGTTTTTTTCTGTGTGATTCCTCAATGATGTCGCCTCTACTTTAGGCTCTGTGTGGTTCTGGTTTATGAAGGAATGTTTTTGCACAGCGACACTAAAGGAAACCCACGTCTGATGTCATGACCAGCTGATGTTGGCTTTGGAGCTTAGACGTGAAGGCCGCTGAGAAAAGGGGATCACTGGTGACCTGTTCAAAACCTGGGAGAGTGCTCGATCTTACTACATGACTTAACCATGGCCCTGTCAAGGCTTGTGATGGTAGTGATTGACATGTTGTTAGTGGAGAAATAACAACATTTTAAAGTTTAAATATGGTATTCATATATAAATCAGTGTCTGTATATATTGTGCTGCCTTATTGAAATACTTGTCATCCGTTTGTGAATAAAATGCAAAGTTTAATTGGTCACTACCAGAGTTGAAAAGTGTTCATTTCCTTCTGCAAATACACTGATTTCTCAGTATAATGGATGCAAAGTATATCTGTCTAATCTCTGAGTCATTGTCAAATTCAGACAGCATTTCCTTTGTAGATGGTCAGTTATATTTATATTTATATGTGTGTGTGTGAGTGAATAGTTTTTCCTATGAATATTTTACCTCAGTATGACTACAGTGAACTAGCTTATTCAGTCTGGTTTTGACTCATTAATAGCTAACTATAGTCTTAAACTGCAGCGTGGTCTGCCATAATTAAGAAAGTAAACAGGCTTCTCACAAGCCCTCAATGATCACCTCGTGGCCGTGATTTACAGACATTCATGCAGTCAGCCATGCAGCTGTACCACAAATGGGTATAGCTGCCTGCGCACACAAGCAACGCTTTACCACAAAATGCAGAAATACTGTATGATCACAGTCAAGTCTGAATTGTTCATTATTTAAACCCATACAGTACACCAGGGGGAAGGGGACATTCGAATTTCAACAGCACAAAATATATTCATATTATATAAGGCCCACTAGGAACTAATCTATGGGCAAACTTGGTTTGCTGTGTTGAGGTCAGATAAAGGCTATCACAGCCTTGTAATGAACTATAGAGCTTGAGCAACTTCATTTGCAGTTACTGAGTCCGTAATACACAGACAAGACATTCCGTTTTACCCCTCGAAGATAATCCATGATGAATTCCTTTCCGACCTCAACAGTCTATTTGTAGAGACCATCCTGAGAAGCTCCACTTCACCCTGAATACACAGCAAGTATCATTGGGATTCTCTGTTATCAAAATGCCCTTTTTCACATTGATTATGTCATTGCAGTGCGCATGAGACTGTAGGCAAAAGAGCCAACAGAAACCCTATTTCATCAGCTACGGTTGCCTCAAACGACATGCCTGGATCGAGTGCTCATTTGCAACCTTGCGATTTGCATGGAGATGCGATCTCCATTCTCCCGCCCGTGAATCAATAGCTTACAGTAGCAGTGCTGTCTGCAGTGACGGCAGCAACCATAAGGAGGTCGTGGGCTAAAAGGGGTAAGTGAGGGGAAATAAACACAGCTTCCCTGAGGCACTGCCAGCTAAAAATAAGTGCTCTCCTTGAAGTGTGGCTACGACTACTAATGAGCACAGGGATGCCTAACATCAAGGCTCTTTAGTTTTATTCGTTCTTACTTTCTCCGTCTCTCTCTCTTTCTTTGGTTTATCACTCTGTGTCTATCACTCTGTCTCTTAAACACATGTACACCCACACACACAGAGACTCACAAGGCTGCGCCCCATCACTCACTATTCATCCCCCCCTGCTCTTCCTTCAGCTTTGCTCTGCATTCTGGGCTGTCTGCCCAAGCTGCCATTGAGATATTCTTGACATTTGCAAAGGATCACCTCCGTTCCCGTTCCCTTTTTCCAGGTTCCTGCCCTCTTCCTTAATCTCCGGAGTCTGATTCCATTCCTATGGAAGGATGGGCTCCGTGGGTGTTTTTTGTATTCCTTATTTTGGCCTTATATCAGGCCAAACAGTGTGCAATGACCAGACTCCACTATACACCAGTTTAAAGAATGTAACAAAAATATTATAAGATGCAGTCAGGCTTAATACGGAGTTTTCATACAGTTCTGTGAAGAATCTCAGATAAATATGGGAACAATTACCCCTTGTGCACTGGAGAGTGATGACACGGTCTCAGCATGCTGCGATTGTGTTGTGTGCCCACTGGACAGGACCAGTCACGAAGCCTGTGACGAGGAAGAGGCCAGGCCCAGTGTTGATGTTGGTGTGCCCCCCAGGCCTGAAGGCTTGCCCTCTCCCCTGACTGTAATATCACAGCAAGTGCTTAGTTTTCATCCGGGCTCCTCTGAGGAGATGAGATGTATGCATCCAGGAGGTTTTAGGGTCAAAGGTCAAACGTGACTTTGGATAATTACAGGCCCACCCTGATTGCCTTGGCTATACTGATTTCTCCAAAAAAAAAAAAAAAAAGCAAGTTTAAAAAGATTCTATAGATGGGAAAACCCACCTAAGAATTAGAATGCGGACTAAAGTGAAATAACAGAAGCGGTATTAGGACTGTAATTCTTATCGTCACTTTGTTTATTTTGAATGTGAACTCTGAGCTCTTAGGAAAATTAGCCCAGACAGAAAATAAACATGGATGACTGACTGGCATGGACATTGTGACCTGTGTGTGAGAATAGGGTTTACAAATAATTATGTTGAGGAGGACTTAGCTTAGATTCACTTGTATTTTCTCACATATCCTGTATTGTCAACTGATTAAAACTACCAGCAGCCTCCACACAACAGATAAACAAGTATGTGAGACTATAGCAAACACATTTTCAACTGTGTATTTTTCTTTGAGATAGTTTAATCCAGTATTGAAGAGATGCACTAATCATTGCCAACTTATTTTTTAGATCATTCCAGCACGAATAGGTGAGACATGTTTGACAGATGGAAAGTGTAAGCATACCCAGCAGTGTGTTTGAATTGTCCAAAGATGATCTACTCCCACGGACCACAAGGCCTGGAAAGCATTACTGATGAGTGAAAGCTAATCAAAGAAGCAGTGTCCCCCTGGAAACTAGCTGTTCCCATGTCTTAAGCCAAGTGTGATGGCAGTTTGCTCAAGCATCTCATACAAATTACAACAATACTGGCACCAAGGATGGGCGTGTGACTGTGCTTGACTTGAATTTGTCCTCAGGATGAGTTTGTGTTGGAGCTTCGCCTGGGAATGAACGTTACTCCATTATGGTTGATCAGTGGGTCCATGCTCTGGAGTGCCAAACTATTCACTTTGAAGCACGTACCACCCACGCTACGCTGACAAAACCCAACCGATTGAAGAATCTCCTGTAGCTCGGGCTATCCCTGAATCCCTGCTGCATTTACCTAGATCACCCTCTAGAGGGAGTATTGGACAGGGTCCTGCTGTATGAGGGTCTGGGACCCTGCAGGCAAACCCGCCACCTCAGGGCAGCAGAGCACCACAGCACAGCATAGCCAACACTGCAGACCTGGAGCAACTATGACAAATGCTACTGTGGATGGATATGCAGCTGCAGGTCTTTAATTGTAATCTCTCTTAGATCTGGAACTGCACGCTCTACTCAGGTTATGTGAACCCAACCTTTAAATCTCTATGCTGTTTTAAGGGGTACTCACTGAATGCATGATTGAATGTATGTAATTCTGCTTGCTGAATGTATATATGATTTATTCATTACATTGAAATGTAGCAGTGAACGTGAGCAGTGTGGTCGTGACATGGTCAATGGGCAGATGCATTTCACTGAGCTGGCCCGGTCATAAATGACAGCTGCAGAAGGTCAGAGGGGGAGAATGAGAGAGAGAGCGAGAGAGAGAGAGAGAGAGAGAGAGAGAGAGAGAGAGATAGAGGAGAATCAGCTGGTCCAATCAGAACAACTGTGGGCGAGCGCTCCCACAATGTTGACAATGCAGCATGCGCCTGAGTGCCTGCAGTGGACACCCTTGACTTTGCTCAGAGTGAGGAGCTCGCCAGGACAGGAGGGGGACTGTGTGTCTCTCTTCTGGTGGTCTCTCCCTCTCCGTCCCTGCGGGTGCATCCCACCCACCCCGCATTGCTTCTCTCTTCCAGGGTGTGACCAGGACTGGAACTTAATGAACATGGTTGGGGAGTTGCGTATATCCTACGGCCACTGTCTGATAATTACGTCCTCTTCTCCCAAATCATATTATCCACACACATGCCTCCATTGGGGCCGGTAGCTGTTTCGTGGGGAGGAATAATTTTCTTCATCAAATTTCCTGTAACCGCTCTGGTCCCTAAATCGTGTCATCTACTTGCGTGATTTCATTGTGGCCCCTGATTGTTACTGTAAGCGTTTAATTTTCTCAATCATGTTCGCTTCACTTCTTGGAGCATGCCTCCTCTGCCACATACAGCCTGTCAATCAACTTCAGAGGCCCTAAAATATGATGTGAGCTTGCCTCTCTTATGGGTCAGTGTGCCTGTTTGGCTCTTATTGTTACACAGGGTCAGGTCAAATCAGTAAAAGTTGGCGATGTTCAAAGCACTCAAGCATGTTTTTCGTCACAGAACCAAAAAATTCCTATGGAGTCTCCTGCCTCATCTCCATGATTTCTTTCCTTGTTTTGGACTGTGCACGTTGTTCTCTCTCTCTCTCTCTCTCTCTCTCTCTCTTTCTCTTTCTCTCTCTCATTCTCCGTGTGATCCCTGCACCTGCGGGCAGCTCTCAGCTCTGCTGATCCAGGACTGGCAGTTTGGACGGGGCTCCGGTCAACAGATCAAACCCTCTGCTTTCTTTTCGTCCCATCTCTTTTATTCAGCCCAGTCCAAGTATCTTGACAACCTTGCCTGGTATTTTGGCACGGGTCCCTTGAGTGTTGATGTCAGCTGAGGAGGGGGGAGAGAGAGAGAGAGAGGGAGACAGAGAGAGGGAGAGGGAGAGGGAGAGGGAGAGAGGGGGGAGGAGTGAGCGGGCTATTCAAGGCACTTGTCCTCTGTCTCTCACAGAACGAGCGAGAGAGCGAGGAGGAGGGGGTAGCCCAGCGCACACACACACACACACACATGCATGCATGCATGCACGCTCACTCACTCAGTTACTCTCTCACTCACACACACTCACAAACACACGCGCGCACACACGTAAACTAGCACACAGCCACATTTTCTCAGGCTGCTCTCAGACTGACAGGAGCAAACGGACGGGACAGCAGAGCAAAAGAAAAAGGCTGAGAGAGACAAGGGGAACAAGAGAGAGAGAGAGAGAGAGAGAGAGAGTGGAGGCCGGGAGGGGGGAGGACAGACAGAGAGAGAGATCAGCACAACTCCTGTGTTTTATGCTGCTCCGGTGCTAAAAGAACAAGGGCCCCGCAGGGGAATCGGACCTCAGCGGGAACGGGACAACACTGTGCCCGTGGGGGGGGGGAGAGAGACACACACACAGAGACACAGAGACAGGGACCCTGACACAGGAGCTCTGCTTTGACCATGGCACCTCAGCACACACACAGAGGAGAGGTCCCTCGCTCCCCCAGAGCCCTGGCCTGGAGCTGGGGACTGGGCTGGGGCATCTGTGTCCTGCTGGCGCTGCTCTGTGGACTGGGATCAGCCTTTAACCTGGACACCTCGGCTCCACTCATCAAGGAGGGGGCGCCGAGCAGCTTCTTTGGCTTCTCCCTCGCTCTGCACCAGCAACTCACACCAGAATCAAAGAGCTGGTGAGTGAATATGTGTGTGTGTGTGTGTGGTGTGTGTGTGTGTGTGTGTGTGTGTGTGTGTGTGTGTGTGTGTGTGTGTGTGTGTGTGTGTGTGTGTGTGTGTTAAAGCGCTTCTGATTTTAATGGGCTACTGAAGAATTGATGTTTGCTAACATGCTAGCTAAATAGCTGCAGTTAGTTAATTAGCTGGTGTTTTAGTGTGACTGTGTGTGAAAACCCTTACTACGTTTATCACTAACGAAGTGTATGTCAGTTTGTCAGTCCTAAGCTATTAGTGTTTGTGGGTGGGCTTGTGGAATAGATATTGGTTCATTTATACACAGTGTTCCTCTGGAGTATTCACTGAGTCAGTTGTTGAGACTTAATTGCTCTGTGAGCCAATCTAGATTTAATGTGTGTAATTGAATGCGTCCAAAGTTTTTGCCCATTTACTAGTTGCCTATGCGTGTTCTTCTATGTATAATATGCCTCTGAAGATTTCATACTCAGAAGATGTCATACTCTCCACATTTCAGTGGCTAAGTCCTTTGCATCTTTGAGTGCTATACATCTTTGACACAAACTGTATTGGTCACAGAGAGGACACTGCATTTGAGTGCCAATCAGAGGTTTGTATTTGTGTGCTTATCTTATTTCCTCTCCTCCTCCTCCTCCTCCTCTTTCTCTAGCTCTCTGCTCCTGCATCTCATTGATATTACATCGCGCGGGGTGATTTAGTGGAGTGCAGTAGGGTACCGGAGTTTCATTACGGTTATGCGCTGTGGGTCTGTGGGCGGCCACAGCCTTGTTTAAGTGGGCCTGATTGATGGGGCAGTGGGCATGCCAGGTCCGTGTGGGTGAGGCCACCATGCTGAATCAGCAGCTAGAACCCTGGAGGAGGGAGAGGAGGTGTAGAGGAAGGAGAGAGAGAGAGAGAGAAATAGAGAGAGAGAGAGAGAGAGAGAGAGAGAGAGAGAGAGAGAGACAGTGACAAACCAAAACCTCAACATACACTTAAGGGATTTTATGTGTGGAGAGGTGTTTTAGACGTATACGTGTAATAGATATCCAATCAGTCCTACAGGTCTTCATGGCTGGATGATTGGAATGACACACACAGGTTTGAGTGAGTGAGCTATGGCCCTGACTCAGCAGTGCCTTCCAGGGGGAAGTGAGTGGCTCACTCAGGCTTTGAGTGACGCTGCGGGGCTGCTGTCAGTGGCTTTGCTCATTGATTGGTAATGGTGTTACTGGAATAAACGAAGGCCCGTGGTCCGTCCGGCCCATGAATAAATGATGACGGCAGGCAGGCAGGCGGGCAGGCAGACTGGGCTGATGATGGGCCTGATGTGCTGCATGTCATCTGGTGGGAATGCTGCTTTCATCTCCTCTTGTGACCTATAGCTATAAGTCAGCTCAGTTTCATTTGGATATTATTTTACTTTTGCTGCAAAGTACATACCAAAAATGTATCTATATATATATATATATCTTGTATATCTTTATATATATATTATATATATATATTATTATATATATATCTATCAACTAGTATCATTGTTCATGTATAGACTGTATACACACATATTTGTATCTTTCACACAAAATGTGTATGATAGGTGATCTTCTTATATGAACTTACTTTTAAAACTAGCTGGGACAGTCCAAGATAGGGTCTTTTAGCCTTGACAATAACCCTTTTTCAGAGCAACATTTATAACGGTAGTAAAGGCTTTGTCTTTGTATACATGCTCTGTGTGAAGGTGAGGGCATGTGTTTGAGTTGGCCGGTAAAATGAGTTCCGCTGTGCAGCTTTTTACCTCTTAGCTTCGTGGCACCCAAGTCCACTAAGAGCCAGAGGTTTAAGGTTTATGGGGAAAACCGTGTCTGTCTGGGACTCATCACACAGACAGCTTGTCCATAACTGTATAACGATAATAGCGTCAAGTCATTTCTTCTTCTTTTTTTTCTTGGGGGGGATTTTTTTGTTCACATCCTCATTGTTTTTCTCCCTCTTATTGTGCACCTGTGCATACAGTATGTCTGTGTCTGTCAGATTATAACTCTTCCAACCTTCCTCCTCTGTCTAGTTGACAGCAGCCTTTTTCATGGAGGGAGGTAGTCAGTGTTAATTTACCGCAGGCCCTGTTTAAGTGCTCCATATTTAACAGGCATGGGAAGTGCTGCATTCTCAGTTTACTCACAGTGGAGTCACCCTGTCGCCTGTGTGAGGGTGTGCAAATGTGTGAGGGTATACTTTTTCATGTGTGTGTGAGTGTGTGTGCGTGTGTGTGTGTGTGTGTGTGTGTGTGTGTGAGGGTATGCTTTTTCGTGTGTGTGTGTGTGTGTGTGTGTGTGTGTGTGTGTGTGTGTGTGTGTGTGTGTGTGTGTGTGTGTGTGTGTGTGTGTGTTTGTGTGTGTGTGTGTGCGAGGGTATGCTTTTTTATGTGTGTGTGTGTGTGTAGATATGTGTGTCTTTGGGTTCATATGTTTCTCTCTGTGTAGGATTTAGTATGTAGAGATATTGGTTGAGGCCTGTGAGCATATGTGAGTGAGTGTGTGTTTGTGTGTGTGTGTGTGTGTATTTGTGTGTGTGTGTGTGCGCGTGTGTAAGTGAGTGTGTGTTTGTTTGGCAGGAGGTGGGGTATGTTTCTGTGCATGCAGTCTTCAGCTATCGGGAAGCTTTGGTCACTTATATGACTCACTTCTACACACTGGCATTGACCAGAGATGACCCTGAGTCATGTTTGTCAGTACTTACAGTATTGATGCCTGGAAGTTGTGTAATTAAGAGATACCAGCATCCTTGATGGCCTTTCACTCTCCTATCCTTTGGTAGCAAGCAGGGTGCACACAGAAAGTTGTCATAAATCTTAAGAAACATATTAGTCACAGCCAATAAATATGGACATAGAGAAAGGCAAAGAAAAGCATTACTGTATGACTAATATGTCATAAGAGTGGTATTAAAAATAAATGACTCAGAGATGTCGTAACTTTATCAGGGGCATTGAGATGGGTCTGAATCAGCCTTTTGTATCCTTGAAAGCCCCAACCATATCAATAACAGTGGCATCACCCACGGGTCCCCCTCAAAGAGGTGTCACTATTCAGGGAACAAAATGCAGTGCGTCTGTGGCATGACTAATCAAAATAACGAGATATCCGTCTTCACAAGAAAATCTTGTCTCTTCACTCACGCTTCACAAGAGTGTCTTGTTTGCAGCCCAAGTGCTGCCAGTTTTGCTTAGCCTAGGGCCAGGCTGGAGTTATTGGATCTGCGTGACTCGGTTGTGACTGGTGCTTCTTCTCTTTATGTGAGAGAAGTTTGGGTTCTTTTAGCTGATGGCCATTATGTTCCATTTTCTCTTTGGTTTGGGGTGAAAACTAAGCCTGTGTCTCTAAGCCCTAAATACCATCTCAGGAATGACTCAGGTGATTCAGTCCTGACGTCCAGAATATCACCTCCAGCCACTTCAAGTAACCAGCCCCATGTCACGCCAGTATAACTGCCAGCTATCACTTTTAGACGCTGTTTGTGTATGTGTGTGTGTGTGGAATGCCCGCTGGCATTGGGGGGGGGTGCTGGCTTATCTCCCACCATACTAACATTGTCTAGTGTATGACTGTGTCTCCAGACAACCCCCCATCCCCTGTCAGCTCGCATAGCATAGAGCTCCCCTCTATTGACCGACTGACAGTAAGGTGATCCAAAAGGGTGCTTGGAAGGAAGGAAGCGAGCAGTGGTGTGTTTCACTTCAGGGGACTGAGAGGGGGGGTTGCCAGGCCTGTCAGATCAGTGGAGGAGTGAGAGATCTTCTTGATCTGTCAGTGTCATTCAGTGCCGGCTGTGAATTTCAGGGTTGCAAATGTTGTTGTTTTTCTCATTGTTACTCAGGGCACAGATGTGAGGGTTCTGTCGTGGTCTTGGTTACTACATTACAACATTCTATTCTCAGACAACATGCACTGTCTATTTATACTTGCTATGAGAGTTGGCTCCTGTAATAACTCTTTGCCAGAAGATAGAAGGGAGTTAAACATATTCTCTCTATCTCGTCTGAAAATGTTTCCACTTCACAGGAGGGTGTTTTTGGCACTTGTGTTTTGATGGATGGCACAGAATTCACATCACAAATCTCACCTTCCACATGTCAACAGACTTGGCCAGGTGACTGTGTTTGAATGAGAAACAGCAAACAGCTTGAAAGTGCTGCTGAAGCAAACCATATTGTAGTTGCATAGTACCCTGTGCTCTGATGTCCTGAGTTGGTCATGCTTAACCTGGTACGCCTTGTTTGAATACCTCTCAGCTCTTCTGTGACAATGTGCCCTGTGGTCGATATGTTTCAGCCATTTCCTGTGCTCTCCAGGCTAAGTTGTTTCCCAGATTGTTTACTATACCTCTCCTTCCTGTTAACTGTTGACAAGGCTATAGGTGGGATGCTACACTGCTGCAGATCAGGTAGCCCATTGCCTTGAGTGGTGTACGAGGAGACCGGGGGCTGGGGAGTTGGGACTAGACTAGAGAGACACTATGTCCACAACATGATTAAGCAGTCAAATACGTGGTGTGTCAGGAAAGCAGCACAGGTGGTAAAGATGGCAAAGTGCATGAAACCCCCCCAGATACAGCAGGGCTATTAGTGGCTGTGTCAATTACAGTGGCTAATGAAAAGCTCTGCAGTCATACCATCAGTCATATCACCAACCAGGACAGGCTTGAGGGAGCTTGTTCAGTTGGAGTTTGTGTTTACAGACCTGGTTGGCCTGACCAAATAGCAGTCTGTTTGAAGCAGCAACACCTTAGTAGGGACTTGTCAAAACATCAACAGTGCTCAAGCATTATGTGATCTATCTAAAATGTTTTATTCGGCTCTTCTTTTGTCTTGGGTTGGCTACGAAAGGCAGGCATGTTAAATGGTCTCCCATGTTACTTAGTTTCACTGCCATATTGTTTTGTTTTGCTGAATAACTGGAGTGTTCAAGCCGCATAAGCCTAAGGTAATAATTTGTCACAGCTTTTCTGTGAAAGCTCCATTATGATCTGAAAAGCCTCATTGATCTTCATGTTTCATAATTAGGCAACAAAATTACCTTTGAGACCTTAACGTTAGCAACGAGTCCCATGGACTCACCAACGGCAAGTGAATCCCCCTCCCTTCCTCTCTCTTTAAACTGAGCTCATCTATATATTTAAATGCTCCACTTCAGGGAAGATGCCAGAGTATAAATCATATTTATGCCCTGACATGCTTGTGTAACGGAGAGCGGCTTCTTCAACTTAAATGGCTTGTCACTAAGACTATATGGGTACTTTGTCTAAATGACTTCAGAAACGGCTTCTCCAGCTGAGTGGCTTTGTCATTGTGCTGTGTGATTGGAATGGGGAGAACCGGTAGCCTTTGACCGGAAAAATACATATTTTAAATGTGGTGGCAGCCTGGAAATGATACACTTGCTCTTAGACATAACCCAGCCACTGATGGCGGCCACGTATAATAAATGATACTGCGTACTTTGATGGACCCCGTGTCTCCCCTGGTTACGTCTCCGTGGCAACACAGCTCTATATTAGCGCAGACACTTTGTTTACATGCTATGTACATTTGCAAACAGGGTATCTCTCTTTGGCTTGTTGACCCGGGCCGTTTCCTGGCTCCTGCCTGGTTGCCCCTGCCCTCCTTTGGCGGGTGTAGGTGTCAGTGAACCCTCCAGCGCTGACTTCCACCCACGCCCAGGGGAGTCAGGTTGCTGGGGGAGGGCCATGCATTAGATCCCCTCTCCTGCCATTATTAGAGGGGATGACGGCTATTTCAGACCAGGAACCAGGGACGTTTATTCAGAATAGCATTAACCCTTTCAGGACTGTCAGGGGGCTCCAGCAGACAGCTCTTTTTTTATTTTATTTTTTATTCTCTCTCTCTCTCTCTCTCTCTCTCTCACACACACACACACACACACACCGAGAGAGAGAGAGAGACCCACACACACACAAATAGACACATGAAGAGATATCTTCAAATCAAATAAAAACAATATCAAATGGAAGATGGATGGCTTTGGGAGCACCCATTCCAATATAGTGCAGTCCAAGTATATTATTATTTAAAGTAACAAATGCATTAAGAATGCATCCAGATATTTACAAAGATAAGATTGTATTAAAAAGTTAAATCCATTGGGTATCAGGTCGATTGTATTAATGTACCAAATGCATGCTGCATTGGAAATGCAAGGGCAAAATAAAGTGGGATTTATTTTCTTGCCCTGCATCGCATTAAGGTAGCTGCGAGAGATCCTCTGGACGTACAGTAGCAGTGTCCTAGCAACAGCACATTGTTGATTCTGTTTGGAAAAGGGCACAGTGCAACTCCTTCACACATTCCAAACACATTGAGTGATTTCAGCAGGCTGATTTACATCAAAATGGCAAAACAAAGTCTCCTTTTGAAAGGCGGCTTTGGGGCTGACAATGACCCCTAGGCCCTCTCCCCTCTTAAATCAATTCATTATTTTTTCTCCTTTCTTTCTTTTCAAGCCGTCACTCGTCTGTCGGTGTTGTGGCACCTCTGCTCTCCCATTCATGAGCAGACCTCTTAAATGTAGGGCTGGTACTATCCTAAGTTGTGCAGTTTATGTCTTTTAAACTGAACTAGAATGGAGGGCAGGGGACTTGGTGCAGCGGATGTGTGCATGCATAAATCCACAAATGCATTCTCTCTCTCTCTCTCACTCATTTAGTCACTCACTCACTCTTGCTCCATCTCTTTCTCTCTCTCTCTCTCTCTCTCTCTCTCTCACACACACACACACACACACACACACACACACACACACACACACACACACACACACAAACACACACAAACACACACAACATAAACACACAGGCATGAACACATACATACACACACAGACACACAGACAATTTTTCCCATGTTTCTAACACACAAATGCATGCAGATACACACACACACCACATATGCACAGACCATCACATCACCTTTCATCCCCGGTGTGCGCTCTTTCAGATCTCTTTAGCATTCTGCTGCCGTTCCTCTCTCCCATGGCGCGTCTTAGGGAAAGGCCTACAGGGGATTGGGGGTGGGGTGGGGTGGGAGACAGCGGGAGAGAGTGGGAGCTTTCATAAATATTACACTGCAGAGCAGGGGAGGAACAGCCAGGCTAATCTGCAGAGTCAGGAGGAAATGCATCCTGCCGCAATGGACGTGCCGTATGTGCCAGCCTCCCCTGATTGGCTCCTCATCCATACGTCTCGCCTACAACTCCCCAGAGCTGTCCTCTGTTCAAGGAAATGGTGTGGAAACAATCTTTGAAAGCACTTGTTTAAGATATGATAGATAGCGCCCTGATTCAGGCAAAACTGCATCTCATGTGTCCATGTTTCAGTCTGGCACCAGGACAAGGCAGAGTTTACACCAACAAGTTTCCTTAGCTATAACTGTGGAAGAGCAGGTTGGGAGTGGCACAGAATGTGCAGTTTGGGGCCAAAAACAGCCAGTCTTTCCCCCTCTGGTCTTTGGTGCTGAAGGCTGTGAGTGATGTTGCCCAGCATCACTCTTCTGCTTTTGTGCTGGGTGTGTGTAAATGAGGTAACACAACACTCACCAGGAGAGTAAGTTGTGGTTGGAAAGCCCTCTGAATGCTGATATGTTGAAGTGTGTGTGTGTGTGTGTGTGAGTGTGTGTGTGTGTGTGTGTGTGTGTGTGTGTGTGTGTGTGTGTGTGTGTGTGTGTGTGTTGATGCCGGTGTGTGTGTTGTTGCTGGTGTGTGTGTGTGTGTGTGTGTGTGTGTGTGTGTGTGTGCCAGTGGGAGGGTGGTTTGATGAAGGGTGATGTTTGGCTGGGGTAAGCGCTGGCTGGGATGCCTCTCCTCCTCCTGCTGCTGCCGGCTTGACTGCAGGCTCCCATACAGTGAGCCAGACTCTCCAGACTCTCCAGGCTCCTCAGCCTCCTCAGCCTCCCCCTGCTTTCGGGCAGATTAATAAATCATGACAAGGCCTCCTGCTCTGAGAAAGACTCTATCTCATCCAGTGCCGGCGTGGCAGGAGCTCCACACCGATAATGAGCCGAGATTGGAGAGGGGCCATTGTGTGGAAAGGATATTGGAAAGATGCAGGGGGGCATGGGAGGTGTAAGGTTTGTATGTGTGTGTGTGTGTGTGTGTGTGCCTGTGTGCCTGTGTCTGTGCATATGCTTGTCTTGTGTCTGTGTGCCTGTGTGTGTGTGCACATGCATTTGCGTGTGTATTTGTGTACAGAGAACACGTCTGTGCTTTTCTGTGTGTGCTTTCCTGTGTGTGTGTGTGTGAGAGCGAGCACATCTGTCTCAGTGTGTGTCCATTTGTGCACCTCCTTGCTCACACTCTGTGGGCTGCTCGCCGCTCCAGCATTGAGCAGAAAGCACAGCTGGCATTAGTATTCAGCACGAGCCTCCTGCGACACGGTGTGCACACTGCTGATGTTTTAGCCGTGCATAATGCTCTCACACAAACATGCCTCTGCGCCCTGTTAGGCACTATAAATACGTTTGCTTTTTTAAACGTCCCTCCGCACTGACCTCATAGGGAGTTATAGGAGAAAGACTCATGTTGCATTCATATGTTTACAGGTTGAGTTGTGCATTTGTGTCTTCTGGACAAAGTGCTTCCACAGTGTGTGACCTCTTTGGCTATTCTTATAATGTAAAACCCATCAGGAAACGGACAAAAAATCATCAAAATCATTCTTTGTAGAATAAAGCTTGTTGCATGCGTGCGGCGCATACAACATTTGCTGTTGTTGTTACAGCGGCTCGTCAGCGGACTGCTATGGTATGGTGACCATTTTCAATCCGTTTAAGTGAGGTAGGAGGCAGACGTCAGAGTTAATATGCAGCTGAATGTGGTGAGGGGGGCCTTCAGTGGCGCTTGGGACCCACATATGAGGGATTAACCTGACTACTCATGCAGAACTAATGGGGAGGAGACTGCTGTGATCAGAATGGAAAGGACCATACCAGTTTCGGCCCCGCAATTCTTAGTCACCAATTCATCTAGAGGGTGTGTCGTGTGTGTGTGTGTGTGTGGACAGGGTGCCGATCAAGCAATTAGTATCTGTCCCAAGGCCATGTGAGACAGATTTGCATAACAGATTGTGTGTTTGTGTGAGTTTATAGCTTAATGTTTTGTTGCGCCTCAGTTTCTTTAAAAGCAAGTTTGCATTCAGTAAATGAAGTGAGAAACAGTGTTTGTGCAGTACTAGTGAAATCAGTCGATAGAGTGTGAAACACTTGGACTCATTTCAGTTATTTAACTGAAGTGAGTCAGTGTTGGTGTGTGTGTGTTTGTGTGTGTGTGTGTGTGTGTGTGTGTGTTTGTGTGTGTGTGTGTGTGTGTGTGTGTGTGTGTGTTTCTGAGCATGTGTGTGTGCACTCGTCAAACCTGGGACAGTTCCCCCATCTGGTTCCAAGGATGGCCATTTACCTATTGATTTAAGAGGAAGCAGGTGGCTCAAGGAAAAACAAATCAAATACAGGCTGTGTGACTGCTGCCATACCTCATTGAATTTCCAGTGTTAATGGAGCCTTCTCACGTTTGACTCACAGATTCACTACTGTATTAAACAACACACGTATCAATTAAATCTCTCTATTAGTGAGAAACACAATATTTTCCAAACCACACCTGATCACATTTAGTGAGCATGCATTACACACACCAACTGTCATTGTTTGAAACATCCTTAACAATTTAATACATAATTATAATCTATATAAATAATATAATATAATATAATATTTTTTTTTTTTGTCCATTGTCATCCAAACACCTGACTACATTTAGAGGAAATTATGATGAAATGGAAACCAGCACTGAGCTGAAGCACAGGGCTGATGAGGCCTCCCTTTGGATATGTAGTAATGGTGCAGCTGTTCATGTCACTCTCTCTCTTTCCTCCCCTCTTCCTTTCTGTCTCTCATCATTCCTTTTCTCTCACTCATTCTTACCCTCTCAACCCCCCCCCCCTCTCTCATTCTCTCTCTCTCTCTCTCTCTCTCTTGTTCTCTCTCTCTCTCTCCTCTTGCCTCTTTTTCTGTCTGGTTGTGTCCAGTCGGGCATTCCGGCGGAGATACGGGATAAAGAGTGGGTTTGGCTGAGTCACAATGCAGACATCTCAGCTGTTGTTTTCTTATCAATAAAGTGGTGAGGCAAATCAGCTGGGAAAACAAGGGGCATTCAGTAAAATCACTCATCACTTGACCCTAGAAGACCCGTTTTCTGTCACCTGTCTGTTCAGAACTGTCTCTGAACCCATGCTGACTTGTCTAACCCGTCCTAGCTAGTCCTCTTCTTTAAGTCAGTATAGCGACCCGTATATTGCTTTTTAAAGCACTAGAGTATTTGAATTTCCTGAAGTGACTGCCCTATCAGGCTGGCTTTGAAGATGTGTAGCTCTGTATTGCGGTGAAATCCTCCTCAGGAGGAGCACGCTGGTCTGTAGCTTTGCCCTGGCCTTCTGTTCTGGGTCCTGTCTAAGTCTTGCCTGAGGGGGAACAAGGCCAGATCTGAGGACCTTTGGCTTCCCTCTGGACCCACCGGCGAAACACGAGGCCGGTTTCAAGAGCAACAAATCATTTCCGGGCGGATAGATGGTTTTCAGAGAGGCAAGGCGCTTGAGGATGAGGTTTTAGACAGCGGCAGCATGGGCTGAAGAGCGAGGGGAGCGGCCGGTCGAGAGGGGTGCCCACAGGGGGAGAATTGATTTCCACCAGCTGGGGGCTTATGTAATTGCCTGTAGAAACAGCCTAAAGAGAGGGATTATGCTAGGTCTTATGCCTGTGATGGTGACAAGTATTTTCCAATTTTGTTCTCTCTTTCTTCATTGTCTCGACTTGCACTTGATAAGTCATAGTGAGTGACACACTCAAGTTGTCTTAAGAGCATCTTTTTTAAATCCACTCTGATTTGATGATTTTAATGAATTTTCGAGTCACCTGCAACCCGCCCAAACCAAGGAATCTCAACCAGATTAATGATTTCGCTTTTATGTCCGGAGTCATGTGATGGGGATGGATTCCAAACATTATTTGAGAAAATTTAGCAGGATTAGCCTGAGATGATAAAGCTTGGAGAGAAAATGAAAGCAGCTATTTCAAGAATGTCTCATCCAGGTTGCCTTTGGTGCAGTTCTCCTCTAGATGGGTGTGTTGTTGGTGCCCTTCTCTTTTTGATGGCCTCAGTGGAAAAAAGAATATATATCAGTAAGCCCGCTTTCTCACCCCCATTCCATCCATCCCTCTAACCTTATCTGGAGCATCTTAGAGCTTTATGGGTTCCTCTCACGGTTCCGTTGTGCCAAATGTGTTTTCCTTTCCCATTGGCTTTGAGCTCCATCTCATGATGGTGGCTTTGACACTAAGCTGATTTGGCTGATTTGATTGTGCTGTGTGCTCACGGCTTCAGACAATGGCCCCGGACCCTCGGTTTTCTCTGAGGAAACGCTCTCTCTCTCTCTCTCTCTCTCTCTCTCTCTCTCTATCTATCTTTCTCTCTTTCTCTCTTTGTGGGCGAGACCTTTATCACACCCATGGCGGACATGCTTCACGTGAGAGCGGGGCGATAAACTCCATTAGGCAGGCTTCCGCATACAGCCAGTCAGTCGTCATAACAAAGGTAGCACGAGATACAAAAGCTCAGGGTCGAGCTGCACCCCCGGATCCAGGGACCCTCCAACCATGGGAGAGATGGGCTGGAGCCGACCAGAAGCCAGAAGGGGAAGAGGGCTGTTGGTTGGTGGGGGGAAGGGTGACGGTGCTGATTAGGGGGGTTGGGTGGAGATGGGAGATTCTGTGGCCCTGAAGAGAGTTAGCGTTGGGGTCAATAAGCACCCACCCCTAGCACTCATGGGAATCAGGCTAAAAGATAGATACACAAGGCTCCTGTGTGTGTGTGTGTGTGTGTGTGTGTGTGTGTGTAGGTGTGTGTGTGTGTGTGTGTGGGTGTGTGTATATGCGTGTGTATGCGTGATGTGTACAAGCAATGAATGTATGGTGATGGTGATGCCTCATTGAGAGTAAGAATGTGTTTGTGTATGTAGGAGTGGATGATGTACACAGGCTGTGAATGCCTGACAATGATGGTATCTCATTGTGTGTGTGTGTGTGTGTGTGTGTGTGTGTGTGTGTGTGTGTGTGTGTGTGTGTGTGTGTGTGTGTGTGTGTGTGTGACCTCAGTCATTTTTATAGTAATTATATAGCTAGGTTTAAAAGTCATGCATAATCAATTTCTTTTGATACTCTGATAACCTTGTTATTACCTAGTATTATTATTTAATTGCCCCGTGCTAAATCAGTTGACTTAGACATTTGGTTCTCAATACAGGCCAATTTTTTTACCAATTAGTATATAACCATTAATACAGACACACACACACGCACACCCACCCACATACACACACACTTCTCCCTTCACTTTCCTCATTTGGAGTCAGAGATGGTGGTGTTATTATTCCCTCCCTCAATATGCACAGATGACCGCAACCCAACACTGCAGGCAAACCAAAGTCAGCCATTCAAATGGTAACAATATTAGCATCCATATTCTGCTTAATCGATTTCCCCCAGCAGTCTTGTGAAATGATTGCCTTGAAATGCAATATTCAATCACACTCTGCTAAATCAATTGATTTATCAAGAAGACACAATTGAAGATACTCAATACAGAGCTGTTTTAATAACTATAACTGAATAAATGGAAGAGGTAAATCCCCCATCCACAGAAGCCAACACCCCATCTCCTATTCACACACACACACATTTATACACACACACACACACACACTCTCTCTTACACACACACACACTCTCACACACATACACCCGCGCCCACACACACTTATACACACACACACTCTCTCTCACACGCACACACACACACACTCTCTCTCACACGCACACACACAGACACTCTCACACACATACACCCGCGCCCACACACACTCATACACACACACACACACACACTCTCTCTCACACGCACACACACACACACTCTCTCTCACACGCACACACACAGACACTCTCACACACATACACCCGCGCCCACACACACTCATACACACACACACACACACTCTCTCTCTCACACGCACACACACACACACACTCTCACACACATACACTCGCGCCCACACACACTCATGCACACACACACACATTCTTCTCTCCTCCATCCTCTCTGGCACTGCTGAAGATATGGTGGTTGGGCCCATGCGGGCATTCCAACGCGCCCCATCATCTTCCCACTCAACACCCAGATATGAGAGCTGCCAAACGGGGAGCAGCCTCCCGGAGGAGCAAGGATCCTCCATGTCCAATCAGGGGATTAGAGGGGAGAGCAGGGGAGTGGAGAGGACTTGAGTCACTCGCTGAAATTGCTTTAACTGAACAATACATAAAGCATCTGTGTGTGATGGAATGCCTCCGGAGGAGAGTGACCACTCGGTACCTGGGCCGTTGTACCACTCCATAAAGCAAGCAACACGGAAGCAAAAAAGGCTTGAAGGTCACCTTTACGTTACATGTGGAATTAAACGAAATTCTGTTTAGACTAAGACGACCTGTTGGTGTGGTATCTCTTAGACTGTGTGAGTGGATGTGTTTGTTTGTGTACAGTCCGGTGGACACATTTGCTTACACGGTCGAGTGAATGTTATGGCTGCAGTGGTGTTTCCCATAGTGGTCTGGAGCCTGTTCCGCCAGCATGCTCCCATCACCCTGCATTAACTACCAGTATGGCAGACCTCACACACAGTGCAACACCTGCTTGCACGTGTATATATATATATATATATATACACACAGTGAAGACGAGAGAGGTGTCTCATTGTAACGTAAACCTGAATTCCTCAGCCGGCCATTAAGAAGGTGACTCTCTTTGGCTCTCTGCTCGGGCTTGTTTATTGTAACCCGGCCTTCCTTTTTGTCCAGTCTCTAAGGTTAGCATTAGCGGCGTTAACAGCCTTATGAATGACCAGCGATAACACGTGTCAGATGCCACAGGCCCGAGGGGCTTTTACTCGCTCCCAGGCGAAGCACTTGTGGGGCACGCGTGACTGCATGAGAGGAGAGGCGTGGGGGCCATGGAGGTGGGCAGCAGCGCTCTGACACACACACACACACACACACACACACACACACACACACACACACACACACACACACACACACACACACACACACACACACACACACACACACACACACACGCGTGACTGCATGAGAGGAGAGGCGTGGGGGCCATGGAGGTGGGCAGCAGCGCTCTGAGAGGCAACAGCTGTACAGTCAGACGGCAGGCTGGAGAGGTAGTGACAGGGAGGTGGAAGGAGAGAGAGAGAGAGAGAGAGAGATGGGGGAGGGGAAAAGAAGGTGAGAGATGAGTGGTGGTGGAGTGGGGGGGGGGGGGCTGAAGAAAATAAATGAGGAAAAGGAAGAGGTGTGTGTGTGTGTGTGTGTGTGTGTGTGTGTGTGTGTGTGTGTGTGTGTGTGTGTGTGTGTGTGTGTGTGTGTGTGGTGTGTGTGTGTGTGTGTGTGTGCGTGCGTGCGTGAGGAAGGCAGAACTGGGCACACAGCTGTCTTGACCTCCCCACCCCACCCCTCTTCCCCCTGCCCCATATAACCCCCCTTCCCCCTACCCTTCACTCCTCTGCCCCGTTTCCATGGCCACTGGCGCGCGTCCGAGCAAATACAATGGAGGTGGTGGTGGTGGTAAAGGGGGGAAGGGGTGGGGTGGGGGTGGGGGGGCCGTGCGACAGCTGCGCTCAGGTCACGCTGGTGCGGCTCCTTGCTGAGTGACCACTAGCCCCTGTGAAAACCTCACACTGAGTCACGCCAAAACGATGGAAAACTCGTGAGTCAGACTAGTGTATCCCACCTGCCGTCAACCGTCGTGTGTGTGAGGCCCTGACGACTTCCAGGGGCCACCGGCTCTGCCTGCTCCCTGTCAGGCCTCTGTTTGTCTGGCCTATTTAAACGCTATCAGCTCAGCCGTATTTATAGCCAGGGGTTTTAGCGCGGGATGGGAAAGCTCTAATTTAAGTGCGGTGCCAGCCATAGCCCATCAGAGAGCTCAGCCTCTTGACAGGAGCAGCCCCACCAGGGCTGGGAGGAAGATTACTCAGTCTATCGTACTCTCACGCCTTTCTCGTAACTCTGATTTTGTCTGCCATCTTTCTTCTTTTTTTTTTCTCGCTATCTGTCTATCTATCTCTCCCTCTCTCCCTCTGTTCTATGCTGGTTTTCTCACTCTTGTGGCTTCTGTCATGGCTGAGAGAGTTGGATGGAATGTGGCCCAACGGTGTGTTTTTAAAATAGCCCTCCAGGATAGAGCCCGGCCAAATAAGGCAGAGAACCCTGCCACCACCCAAAATATCAGCAGCCATGGTGCTCAGAATAAAAGCCTCTTTTTTTTAAAGAAAGAAAGAAAGAAAGGAAAAAAAGAAATGAATAACTGCCTCCTCTGCGGGCTCCTGTTCACAAAGAGTGGGAGAGAAAGTCTCTCAGCGTGAAGTCATCGGCATGTCGTTGTTATTCATGACTGACGTGTCTCCGTGCAGCACCTCGCTGAGATGAGCTGTCAGTCAAATGGCTCGAGTGGCTGTCCTGGTTTTCTTGTTTATGCATTCCGCGGGTCAGTGGGGTGGAACAGGTTAGCCATTAGACAAGTGTGCTCCCTGTCTGATTCTCCAGTATTACAATGGAAAGGACAAGTGAGCCCGGTCTTTTGTCTGAGAAAAAAAAAGCCTGTATGTTAAAATGAATGTTACAAAGCCATTCAGCCATAGCTTGATACACTGGCCATTTCCTGTGGTGTAAGGAATGATGATTTTTGTCATTGTAGGATCCTAGTGGGGGCGCCCAGGGCCCGAGGGCTTGGGACCATGGCAAACATTTACCCAGGTGCCCTCTACCGTTGCCCCATCACAGCGGAGGAGTACGACTGTGAACGAGTGGACATTGATGGCGAGGGTAAGGGAATGAGGCACCAGGCCAAATACCATTTTCACTAGTGAGAATCACATTCATTGGTTTGAGGCGACCTCGTTACACACAAGGGAATCCTCTAGCTTTGGTTCTGTTTCCACAGTGAATCTGGAACGAGAGAGCAAAGACAACCAGTGGCTGGGAGTGACCGTGAAGAGCCAGGGCATTGGAGGAAAAGTTGTGGTAAGCGTGTGTTTAGCTGAACACTTTGAAATGTAGTACATCATACATTTAATAGTCTCGCTGTGCTGGTTAATTAATACAAATATTCCTCTTCTGTTCTGTGATTAAAATGCCTCCCTTTTCCCTTCCCTTTTCCATTCCTTCTCTATCATCCACCCATCCATCCATCCCCTCCTCCCTCTATCCCTCCACCCACAGACCTGTGCCCATCTGTATGAGCTGAGGCAGCGCGTCAACCAGCCCTCCGAGACGCGAGACCCCATTGGCCGCTGCTACGTGCTGAGCGAGGACCTGACGGAGCGGGATGACCTGGACGGGGGAGAGTGGAAGTTCTGTGAGGGGCGGCCCCAGGGGCACGAGCAGTTCGGCTTCTGCCAGCAGGGCTTGGCCGCCAGCTTCACCCCCGACAGCAACTTCATCCTGTTCGGGGCGCCAGGGACCTACAACTGGAAAGGTAAAAGGAGAGAACTGAGTTGGAACTCAATTTGGAAAAGCACTAGGCATGGACCAGATCAGACCAGAAGGTATATGGAATATGCTATATATTAACAATTCACATTGTTGCATACAGATTTGAATAAAATGTATCTCTGCATAGCCAAAGCACACACACACACACACACTCACACACACACATGAATACACACATTCTCTAGTCTATGTAAAGCTCACAGACACAATTCATGACAATGCCATTTTTGATGCCTAACTGAAAGAGTGGTTCATTATATAACATGTTTGCTGTTTGATGTTTAATTAGTTCAGGTACTCCTTTACTGAATAGGTATGGCAACTATTAAGATTAATGAGTGTGTGTTGATTGAAAGTATGTAGCAACTAGCCGGAAATCTTTTTATGACTGATGATGGAGATGTCAGTTCATTAATTATCGTGATGAAAACTCTAAATGCCGGCTCTCTTTATTACTGAGGTAAATGAGATATTTCCTTTGACTTTGAACTCAACTCTAAAGTGTTGAACAGGAAGAGACAAATTATTTCCTTTGCTTTCAAGCGTTTCCATTTGGCATTTGGCAAAACCTTTGTGTGTGTGTCTGTATGTGTGTGTGTGTGTGTGTGTGTGTGTGTGTGTGAGAGAGAGAGTGTGTGTGCGTGTGTGCTGTGTCTCTCTGAGAAGGCTTCTGATGGTGTGAAGTGCTTGTGAGTCTCCAAATAGATTGTGCTGTTATTATGTATGTGCGTTTTTGTATATTTTTTTATTGTTACCTTGGGTGTGTACGTGTGTGTGTGTGTGTGTGTGTGTGTGTGTGTGTGTGTGTGTGTGTGTGTGTGTTTGTGTTTGTTTCCACTTCAGTAAATGAGTGTATGTGTGTGTGTCTGTGTGTGTGTGTGTGTGTTTGTGCACATGCATATACGTACATGTGTCTGTGTATTTGCACATTTTCTGTATGCCAATGTGCGTGCACACCTGTGTGTGCTTGTGCGTTGGTGTGTGCAAGTGTATGTCCCGTTGTGATCTGTTGTCTGTGTCACGTCTGTGTCCTGACCCCCCCTCACATCCCCAGGAGAGATGCGCGTCCAGCTTATCAACCAGACGGTGCTGGAGCTGGGTTACTACGACGACGGCCCGTACGAGGTGGCTGGCGAGAAGCAGCTGAACGCGGCGCTCATCCCCGTGCCTTACCACAGCTACCTGGGTACGGCCCAGCGTGCCCTCCCCCTGCGGCCCCCCAGCCCAGTGGGAGGGCATGGAGAAGGGCCACAGAGGGCCCCAGACTGAACCTGAAAAGGCTGGGATGCGTCTTGTCTTGACACGGCATCTCCTGCGTCAGGCCACAGACCAGGCACTGCCACGCATCTGCTGGCTGACTCTGCAGGCTCGATGATTTGGCTGTTAGCTCCACATATTTTCCCATGTGAACTCATATTTGGTCAACAGAGCCATGAACAACGCCCCTTTCGGTTTTTTTGAGGCCTGGTCAGAGTCCCAGCAGGGAGTGGGCTTGGCATCTACACCCCTGTGGGCGCAGCGCTTCGGTTCAGTCTGGCTCTCTCTCGTTGTCCTTCTGGAAGGTTCTGGCTGTGTCGGCCAGACCTGATGTCACTATGAAAGCACAGTACTTCTCACCTGCACCTTTTTCTTTCTTTCTCTTTTTTGTTCTTCTGTCACTCTATCACCCCTTTGTCACCCCTCACCTTCATCCCCTTCCCCTGCACCCTGGATTTCTCTTTCTCGCTCTCTCTCTCTCTCTCTTTCTCTCTCTCTGTCCCTGTCTATCTATCTCTCTTCCTGTGGGGCCCCAGGGCTCATGTTCTTGGCCAGTCCCATTGAGGATGCACTGGTGTACAAATCGCTGGAACCCAGCAGTCGGCCCGTGTTTGAGGATGTAGCTCAGAATAGCTACCTAGGTTTGTAGGCACTCTCCGATAAAAAAAGGCCCTGTTTTAATGGGAATCGTTTTGTAGTGGTAGACTTACCCTTCCGTCGAACCCGAAAACTCTTCCCGGTTGCAACTGTAGCATTCGTGTGGGATTTTAGACTAAGAGAGGAATCTGAGGTCTCCTGACTTTCTCCACATAGTAAGTCACTGATCGGTATTTCTACAAGAAACAAGCTAATATGCAGTCATCCTTCTGTTTAAGTAGAGAGCAGTGAAAAACCATACTTCAAATAGTCAAACAGTATCATAGGATCAAGTAGTATGATACCAGTGTAATTGCAGTAAGTACTGATATATTTTTTTGCCTGTAGATCACAAAGGGTGCTGCACAAAGCTTGTTTATGTGGTTGTGCTGTGTAAGTCAGTGTTATGGAGAGAGTCAGGAGTCGTAGCAGGTTTAAGTAGTGAAGCTTTGGTGTTTGGTGTGTGGGATTTTAGTGTGCTTTCCGTCGCCTGAGTGTTTGGTCTTTTCTTGTTAGTCAGCTGTCTGCATGTGTGTTGATTTCGTGTGATGCTGTCCAGGTTCCTTGGTGGAGGTTTTTTTTAAAAGTTTTGTTTTGTTTTATTTTGTTTTATTTTATTTTTAATTTTTTTAATCTTAGCAACATTTGCGTCACTAGGTTCTTCAAAGGTAGTAATTAAAACGCTGTGTAGTCTTTCTTATCATGCTTTGTAGACGCCTTGTATTAAAACTACTTTGATACCTTGGGTAGAAGTGTATCACCTAACACAGATCTAATGGATAACACCTTGACACCAGTGTATTGGTCCATAAGAAGAAATAGTCAAATCAGTTTTTCTCCAGTACATTCTCACAAAACTTGACCTCTTCTTTCACCCTTCTATTCCATGATAATCCTCTCCTAGTCCTACACTCCCTCCCAATTCAAATGTTAACAATAACTTGCATGACACATTCAAACTAATCTAATGCCATTCCAGATACACATACGCATCTGACTGTCTTCTACAGTGCCAGTGTCTTTCACTTGCATGAATATTGAATTGTAAAAATGATGCAGAAAAGTGTTTTCTCCCTCTTTCATTTGTCTACTCTAGGTGATTTATACACACATTCACTCCTGTAGGACAATACCCAGACGCAACAGACAGTATGCACGTGCAACAACTTAAACACTTAAATAATTCTCCACAGATGTCCACCAATAAACAAAAACACAGATTTTGGGGGACGTTTAAGTCCATAACATTTGACTAGTATAGTGCGTAGAGGCGGGTTTGCTCTGTCTGCGGCAGTGTGAGTGAGTCCTCTCACAGCAGTGAATGGGCACGGTCCACCTCCTCCTCAAATCGACTCCATTTAGCCTGATTAGTGTCAGACACGCCTCAGAGCAGCTCCCTGCCCCTGTCTGTCTGCCAAGCCACAGCACAATGCAGTCCAGTCAGCCCTACACTACTCCTGAGGTCTCCCCAGAACCCCCCCCCCCTCGTGGCTTTATTATCACAAACACCTACACAGAGCTGCCCACGATTGGCACTCACCCCCTCCACCTTAAAGCCATAAGATGACCTTCCCATTGCAGTTTAAAATGCCAATCCGCTATCTTTATCTGATGCACACATCAGATTTTTAACAAGCAATCTGAGTGTTGTTCTGCTGTTTATCACACTGAGATAGAGACTGAGAGACTGAGAGCCCCCTTTGCACACATTTGCTGATGGGCTCCATCCCACCGATGATTTCTATTCATCTCCTCCCACTGTGGAGCCGTGCCCTTGGCTAGTGGGTTCAGGGCTCTGTGGAAGTAAACGGTGAATAAGTTGGATGGAGCCACCGTGCAAATGGACCTCCGCTCACTCTTTTCCCACGCGCTCACAGCCTCGCCCTGGAGTCTTTTTTACTCTTTTCCCTTCTTGCGGAGGTCACACCTGAGAGTGCAGCATTCCACACCTGCCACCCTGGAATGACCCAGTGTCTATGTGTGTGTCTGTGTGAGTCTGTCTGGGCGTGTGTTTGTCTTAAGCTTCTGCATGTGAGTCCTGACCTAACACCTCCAGTAACGCACACCCCTCCCTCACACACTGCATGCTGGACTTAGTTTGGGCTGGGTTTGTTTGGGATTGTTTCTTTATTTGTGTTGATTTTTTGGTGTTATTGTTGTCACTTCTGTTGTCATCATGTCAAATGTTACACTAACAATGTCTGTTTTGTAGAATGAAGTAACCCCAATTCACAAATTTTACACAAATCTCTTTTTAGTTATTCACCCTTTGCCCATACACACACACACACACACACACACACACACACACACACACACACACACACACACACACACTTATGCACACATGCGCACACACACACACACAAACACCCATACCCCCACATACACACACACACACACACACATTCTAATGCTATCACTGTGTGACACCACTCAAGGAATGATCCTCTTAAAATGCTCACAGATCAATGGCCATTTTGTTTCTCATACATTTGCCTGGCAGTCTGAGCCACTGGCTTTCACATGACCCTGTTTAAGACTCAGACTACAGAGGACTAAGAGGTGTCACTGCCTGATTATCTGTCCTATCTCTCTCTGTCTACCTCTCTCTCACACACACACACACACACACACACACATTCCGTCTCACTCACACAGACACCCACTCTCACTCTCTCATGCGCAGCTCCACCACACTTTCTTCGCATTCCCCTTTAATAAAGAGAAATCTCTCCTACTTCCATCTCCCACCGCCCTCCCCTCACCTCTACTGCAGGAAATCACACTGATCACTTCTTTGACACAAAATCGATACTCACTCAGACACACATTTCATTAGAATGTGGATGAGATGAAGACCCTGGTCGATACTAACCTCTCTCTCCCCCACCCCACCCACCCCCTCTCGGCTGCGGCGCAGGCTTCTCTGTGGACTCGGCCGTTGGGCTGATGGGCAAGGCGGAGCTAACCTTTGTGGCGGGGGCGCCGCGGGCCAATCACACGGGTGCGGTGGTGCTGCTGCGCAAGGATAACGTGTACCGGCTGGTGCCGCAGCACATCCTGTGGGGCGAGGAGCTGGCTTCCTCCTTCGGCTACTCCGTGGCCACCGCTGATCTCAACAGCGACGGGTGAGGGGCCCGCAATTAGGACTTGATTAAGAGGACTGACAAATGTGGTCGAGGGCTGAGTTCAGTGATGATGAGAGCACACACACACACACACACACACACACACATATGAACACTCACACACACACACAAATGAACATGCACACTGTTGTCAAATAGATGTATTCATGATGCTGGGCTTCCTTTGTGCCCTCTGCTGGCCTTGTCCCAATTTGCCTGTGCCATTTCATCTCTCTATCTGGTCTATTAGCTTATGCATAAACAACCCCACCTTCTCTCTCTTGTTTTGTCTCTTGCTATCCTTCCCCCAACCCCTCCGTCACCCCCTAGATGGACAGATCTCATTGTGGGGGCCCCCAACTTCTTCGACCGTAAGGCAGAGATCGGCGGCGCCGTGTACGTCTACCTGAACCCGGCCGCCAACTGGGACAGGGGCCGGCCCATTCGGCTCAACGGCACCTACGACTCCATGTTTGGCATAACCGTCAACAGCGTGGGAGACCTGGACCAGGATGGCTACGGAGGTGAGGATGTTAGCTGTAAATTACATGCTCTTGCTTTTATCTGTTAATTAGTTAATGGAGCCATTCGTTTGAAGCCCCCTTTATTGGTAAACTAAATTAGCCATCCCTCTGAAGGGGAAATTCCATTGGTCGCTCCCACGCTCTGCAGTAAATTCTGTCAAGCAAAGACAGTTGGGTCCTCCCTTCAGGAAGCGGGAAACGATTGAAACTGAGTGTCAGTGTCACTCTGTGTACTTCCTAAATAACATGGTGCTGAAATCGATCTGGATCGGGGCCGGTAAATCTGCCTGTGTAGTCAGGCTTTTTTTAAACAAATGATCGATGGAGAGTCAGAATTGGTGAATAATTTATTAGCATTTACAACATCAAAGTCTGGCCAACCTTGTACAGTGTGAAAATCGTTTCCTGTTGTTCTGGAAGAGTCTAACAGACATATTGTGTGTGTGTGTGTGTGTGTGTGTGTTTTTCTGTCAGATATCGCTGTGGGTGCTCCATTCGATGGGGATGGGAAGGTGTTCATCTACAGGGGCTCCTCCTCAGGGCTGCACACCAAACCTTCTCAGGTGAGGAACATTCTGGAAAAGTGACCCGGGCCCACAGCAAGGCTATACGTCTTAACTTACCAAAGAGGCATAGAAGTGACGTCTACGACAAGACCAACTGTCACCAAAGCTGTAGTTAAATGACAACTGTGCCTCCTCTGAGGCCAGCAGAAGCTGAAGCACTCTCCAGCTGTCACTCTTCACCGTCCCGCCATGCTAACCCAAGCTTCTCCCCCGCTAAAGGTGCTGGATGGGGAGAATGCTGGCGTGAAACGTTTTGGCTATTCCATCTCAGGGGGCCTGGACATAGATGGGAACCAGTACCCCGACCTGGCAGTGGGCTCACTCGGCGACCAGGTGGTCCTCTACAGGTAAGAGACGACGGTCTGAGGAGTAATGAAGCCAGAACTAATCCCAAATCCCAAATTAATAAATGCCCGTATTGATATTATTGAATAATTTTTTCCCAAAGATCACAGTAGATTTTCCATGTCTAAAGATAAAAAAAAAATTAACCTGCGCACGAGAATTGATCCTTCATTGCACATTCATTGACCTTTTGACTGCTGGTGGTTCAGCTAGATCAAATTGGCATTGGTATTTCAACCTGACCAATCTTATGCATAATCTATGACCATTTCCATAACGTTTAACATGCCCTGGATTTCTGACCCCCCAGATCTAGTCCGGTGATCCACATACGCAGGGATGTAAACATAGAGCCCCAACATATTGACCTGGAGCAGCAGAACTGCAAGGGAAGAGATGGAGTCTGGTGAGTATGGAATTGACTCTAACGATTGTTGTTTATGTCACTGAAGCCATTGGTCAATACTGACATCACAGACAGGAATATAGCTAATAAAGAAAGAGATTTAAAGGCACAGAATGAGAGTCTTCGGCCCCACAGGGATTCTCACCAGATGTGCTTCCAAACCATTTGAAAATGCTGCACCCAAAACACAATGATCCTGATGCATTGCTTCCAATATAGGAGCCTCTATAGAAAAGTGCTCTGGCACAAACAACACATTGTGTGGTTGGTATATAATGACTGCAACTGCTTGCCTTGTTTTTTATCAGTGTGGAGGTGAAAGTCTGCTTTGTGTACACGACACACCCCAAGTCCTACTCACCACGAATCAGTGAGTTGAACTCGGCAAACATCCCCTCGATTTACAGTCTCTATTTCAATGGCACAGACTTCCACTAACCGCTCTGGTCTCTGTTGCAGCGCTGACCCTGCTGTTTGAAGCTGACACGGAACGCAGGAAACTGGGGCTTCCCCATCGGGTGAACTTCCTGGGCCGTAGTCCGTCTGAGCCTGAGTATGTCCACGCGCAGGAGGTCAAACTGCACGGGCAGATGCATCCATCCTGCCAGACCGCCACCTTCCAGCTCAAGGTAAGAATATATATATAATATATATAACTAACTATATATAACTATATAATACACTACCGATACAATGTGGAACTGTTCCACACTGACATCCATTTGAATGATCCCTCCTGTTGTCTATTTAAAGTAGGCCAGTGTTAAACGTACTCCTCGCATCTGAAGAGACATTCTTGTTGCTGACCACTCTTCCACTTCTGAGTCCCAAGGTTGCAGTTGTTTTCCCAGTGTGGGTTAGCAGGCACAGTGTACTTTGCACTCGCTCATGTAGGCCTCACTTCTCCTTCTCAGGAGAGCCTGTATGACAAGCTACGTCCGATCTCTCTGGCCATCACACACACCATCAAACACACACACCATCACCAGCACGTCGGCCCAGCGCACCTGGGCATGCTGACCCCCGTGCTGAGTGCCAGCGTCTCCAACACCCTGATGTCCGAGGTCTGCATTTCTTGCTCTCAAATCTTGCAAATGTACTCAAATGGATCCTGACCTTTTATAGAGGATTACTGCCTATTGCATTTTGTAGCTCACCTCAGGCCTCTCTTTCAATATTTCTCTGGGTCTGTCTGTCAATCATAGGTGAACTTCCTGAGGGAGGGCTGTGGGCTTGATAAAGTCTGTCACAGCAACCTTCAGCTCTCCTGCACGTTCGGCACAAGAGCCCAACTAACAGACTCCTTCAACCCTCTACCCTTGTAAGTGGCTGTGTGTTTGTTTGTTTGAGTAGATGTGTATTTAGGTTCAAATATGTCTTTCATCGTAGGACTGAGTCTCTGAAATGTTTGACTGTCTTAAGTATCTGCTAAGGCCTTTGTGGTCTCTTAAGAATCCCCCTTCTCGGATTTGCCCTTTTAAGACACACTCTCCATAGTATTCCCTAGCTGTTAAATTCCCTTAAAACTTACGTCTGCTTTAACACACCATCGCTACATTCCCCATGGTTCCACGGATCCCACCTCACGCTGACACTTCACCCTATCTGTCTCCTCTCTAGGGATGAGGATGGGCTTCCGTTGTTGTCCCTGTCCGATCAGAAGACCGTGGTGCTGGAGGTCGAGGTGAGCAACTTCCCCTCTGACCCGCTGGATCCACAGAACGATGGAGACGACGCCCACGCCGCCAAACTGCAGTTCGTTCTCCCAGAAACCCTCTCCTACTCACACATCAGGGGCCAGAGCCAGCAGGTACAGACAGTGGGAATGGCACCACAAGTGTGCACTGGAATGAACTGAGGGAAAACACAGTCATTTAGGATTTTCTTCTTGGTGTTAAAAATCCATTAGAAAAGAATTTCATATCGATTGACACAATATGCCACACACATTAAGAGCTTATGAAGGACCTCAGATGGCCAAAAGGGGGCATTGTTGTTACATGTTGACTATCACAAGAACATACTGAAACGACATTAAACACATTGAACACATCAAAGCTATCATTCAAATTCAACTTGAAATTGTAAATGCATTTTGCGGCCCTATGTGGGATAACTCATAGCATGATGTACTTGTCTTGTTTCTCTTTCTTATGAAGAAAACGGTTTAATGTTTACATACTAACATGCCTCTACATAAACAGCAACATGAAGAAACACGATTTTTTCCCCCACACTACATAAACTAGAACACAGCCCACACTCACATATTGCACATGCACACATTACACACAGACTTAGTGACTGTTAGATTGTTGATTTTGTACATGTTCATTTGGAAGGAAGAACCCACCATGCGCTTGGCTAGACTGACAGCAGTGGCCTGATGGCTACTTTTTCTGTGTTAACAGATGGTGTGTGAAGCCAACCAGAATGGCTCCCTGGTTGACTGTGAGCTGGGCAACCCATTCAAGAGGGACACAGTGGTAATGCATCCCAGCCCATCTCATCTCTCTGAGCTGTGGAGAATATCTGGTGTCATCGCGAAGCATGCATCTGATCATTTCGGTCTGTTTTTTTCAACAGGTGAAATTCTTCATCGCTCTGAGCACATCTGCTATCACCATCGAAACCACAGAGCTATCAGTGGATCTCATCATGTCAACGTACGTTTATTTTAGCCTTACTCATTCATTTGTGTTCTCAAATCGTGTGGTACTAAACATTTCTTCTTTGTCTTCTTTGTGTGTGTGTGTGTGTGTGTGTGTGTGTGTGTGTGTGTGTGTGTGTGTGTGTGTGTGTGTGTGTTTGTGTGTGTGTGTGTGTGTGTGTGTGTGTGTGTGTGTGTGTGTGTGTGTGTGTGTGTGTGTGGTGTGTGTGTGAGTGTGTGTGTGTGTGTGTGTGTGTGTGTGTTTGTGTGTGTGTGTGTGTGTGTGTGTGTGGTGTGTGTGTGTGTGTGTGTGTGTGTGTGTGTGTGTGTGATTCCTTCCATCCACAGCATTAGTGAGCAGCCTGACCTTGCCCCCATCACAGCCAAAGCCAAAGTGGTGATAGAGCTCCCCCTGTCTGTCAGTGGGTAAGTTCTCACCTACTTCTCCTTTCCTGTGGCCACAGTTCCTCCAGCACCCGACCCAAACCAGACCCAGTGTACAGTCAACAACTGAAGCAAGATTTAGAGATTTAAAAACATTTAGTTTCTGCATATTAAAACAATAAACGTTGAAATGACTTACCTCACACACCCAGACAGAATCATACGAGCTTCACAACAATAATCCTGCCGTGGATCTGCTACAGAGATCCTGGAGTAGTGTAGCGTTGCACTCCACTGAGAAAGATCTAGACTGGAGAGATGCCAAAGTGCTGTGTCTCTTTGACCCTGTGTGTCTCTGCGTCCCACAGCCAGGCCCGTCCCCATCAGCTGTTCTTCAGTGGGACAGTGAGGGGAGAGAGTGCCATGAGCACCCTGGATGAAGTAGGAATTCCTGTGGAAATTGAGTTCCTGGTACGTGATGGAGATGGCTAGGGTGTAATAATAATACTAAAGTGACATAAAACAAAGTTAAAAACTACAATGTGCAATGTACTTCAAATTTCTGATTTCAGTGTATTTATTTATTTCTGTAACAGGTGACGAGCACCGGACCAACACTTCCCACTCTTGGCTCCGCCTTTCTGAACATCATGTGGCCTCATGAGCTGGCCAATGGGAAGTGGCTGCTCTACCCCACCGGGGTCGAATCGGAGGACTCCTCTCTCAGACACTGCATCCCTTCCTCAGCCCTCAACCCCCTCAAGATCGGCTCGGCGAACCTCCCGCGGCCCGCCAACCTCAAGGTGCCCTGCGCTCCCAACGTTGAACCAGGCCCAAGGCCACTTTAGGAGAAAGAGCTTTATACATATCAGATGTCCTCACTCTCCAGTGCATTAGAAAGGGGTAAAGTGTAATAAGGATGAGTGTTTTTGAGGTTGTCTGAATGTTGTTCTCCTCTCCCTGATGCACAGGCCCACAGGCGGGGAGTTCGCTCCTACCCGGAGGAGCTGGAGGAGGGAGAGGCCGTGATCAAGGGCAGCATGGAGAGAACTACACCTGCTGTGGCCGCCTCTGAGAGACGCAAGTCCCTCAAACTGGTGAGAGAGAGAGAGAGAGAGAGAGAGTGTGAGAAACAGAGACTGGGAACAATTGTTCTGTATGCCTCTCTGTAAATGCTTCTGGCCGCAAACCACTATTGATTGCAGTTTATACTGTCTAATGGCAGCTGAACTGTGGCTGTATGTATTTGTGCATATGTGTATGTGTGGTGTGTGTGCGTATGTATTTGTGTGAGCCTGAGGTGATCTGTATGTCTGTATTGTTGTAATATAACAGGAGATGGTGCTGTGTAACTGTACATGTAAGTGAGCTCTCCCCTCTCTCTCCAGGACTGCATGCTGGGCTCGGCACGCTGTATGTTGTTCCGCTGTCCCCTGCACAGTGTTGCTGGCACCGCCTCGCTGAAGATCAAAGCCCGCCTGTGGAACAGCACCTTCATCGAGGTACACTTACTGCTTTCATAGAGTCAGATGTGGGGTACACTTACTGCTTTCATAGAGTCAGATGTGGGGTACACTTACTGCTTTCATAGAGTCAGATGTGGGGTACACTTACTGCTTTCATAGAGTCAGATGTGGGGTACACTTACTGCTTTCATAGAGTCAGATGTGGGATGTAGTATATGGTGGTGGGGTGGGAGAGTGGGGGGCTACTGTGTGTTGAAATCATACAGTAGCTCTTCATACTTGCCCTGATGGCCTGTCTTATCTTTCTCTTTTACCATGCTTCTCTCTTTCTCTGTTTTACACACACACAAACACACACATTCACTCATTCTCTAACTCCCTCACTCACTCGCTCACTCATTCACTCTCTCTCACTCACACTCACACACACACACACACTCTCTCTCTCTCTCTCTCTCTCTCTCTCTCTCTCTCTCTGCCCATGTCAGGAGTTCCCCTCAGTCAGTGCTCTGGAGCTGCTGATCAGAGCCAACATCACAGTGAAGTCCACCATCAAACATCTGGTGCTCAGAGACGTGGCAGCGCAGGTACTGAGCAACACACACGCACTAACACACACAGTATGTGTACACACGCACTAACACACACAGTATGTGTACACACGCACTAACACACACAGCATTTATACACACGCACTAACACACACAGTATGTGTACACACGCACTAACACACACAGTATGTGTACACACGCACTAACACACAAAGCATGTATACACACGCACTAACACACACAGTATGTGTACACACGCACTAACACACACAGTATGTGTACACACGCACTAACACACACAGTATGTGTACACACGCACTAACACACACAGTATGTGTACACACGCACTAACACACACAGTATGTGTACACACGCACTAACACACACAGTATGTGTACACACGCACTAACACACACAGCATGTGTACACACACACTAACACACACAGCATGTATACACACGCACTAACACACACAGTATGTATATCGACTAATACTACAAAATCGCACAAACGATTCAAAGAATCATCAGGAAATAGTCAAGGAAAAAGAATTACACATGTCCACATTCAAGAAAAAAGAGAAATCACTTGAAAGCTGTGTGTCTTGGTGCATGTAGCAGATGAGCTTCAGGTGACCCTGCTGCGTTGTGACATCTCCCCGCAGATCCCAGTGATGATCTACCAAGAGCACATCCTTTCAGATCAGTACATGATCCCCTGGTGGATCATCCTCATCGCCATCCTGGCCGGCATCTTAATCTTGGCACTGCTGGTTTACATATTGTGGAAGGTAAGCAGTGCAATGAAGTGTCAGCAAAATATGAGCTGCCTTTCCATGAGATACTGTCTGCAACTGCAGAATCAGCAGGAATGGGGAAAATGTGTCGGTTTCAAGCTATTCAATATTCAAGCTATTCAAGCTCACTGGAAGGCAAATACTGTTTACAAAGCAGACAAGTAGCATGGAAGGTGAGTGGGGTCATAGTGGTGAGCGTGTGGCCATCTGTGATCTCTTTGGTGTGGTGCTCA
Source organism: Clupea harengus (assembly GCF_900700415.2). Taxonomy (NCBI): domain Eukaryota; kingdom Metazoa; phylum Chordata; class Actinopteri; order Clupeiformes; family Clupeidae; genus Clupea; species Clupea harengus. The sequence goes on from NC_045156.1 coordinate 2,099,642, forward strand.
TTTTCCTCCAATTTCCTCCCTATTCATGTTGTCTTTTATCATCCCTCTCATTTTGCTCTCTTTCTAACATTCATGGATATCATCCCTCTTGTTTTTAACTGTTTTACCAGTTTATGCTTAGTTCTTTCTATCTATCTATCTTTCTTTCCTCCACCCTCTGCCCTTCTCTCTCATGTAATCCTCTCTCTGTCATGTAACCGCCCTTCTCACTCTCTCTTGCCCCGTGCGCTGGACAGTGCGGATTCTTCCAGCGGTCAGAGCGCCGGCCCCAGTATGAGAAGGAGTATTACCGGGCCCGTCTGCAGCTCCAGCCGTCCGAGGCCGAGAACCAGGCCACCGAGCTCGAATAGTCCCCTCCTGCTCTCCCCTCCCCCTCACCCACGCGGTAAAGCAGCCCCAGGGGCATGATGGGGAAGCGTCCTCCCCTCCCTGCTGTGGCGTGGTGGTGTGACTTGTTGTGTCTCGTGGCGTAGCGCTGTCTGTCGGGTCGGGGCGGGTTGGGCGGGTTGGGGCGGGTTGCTGTGTTAAAAAAAAGTTCATCCCTGCACTGAAGCATCATGGTCACTCTGAGATGAGTTCTTCTGCAGATACACATACAGATAGACGTCAGTGGTAATGAATACTCTATGGAAAGGGAACTGGAGTAGAATTAACTGATTCTGGTTTTCTGACAGACAGAGATAATTCATGAAGCCCAAAGGCCAGGATGAACTGTTTTGGGAAACCTTGTGTGTGTGTGTGTGTGTGTGTGAGTGTGTGTGTGTGAGTGTGTGTGCGTGTTTGTGTGTGTTTGTGTGTGTGTGTGTGTGTGTGTGTGTGTGTGTTGTGTGTATGTGTGTGTGTGTGTGTGTGTGTGTGCATAATACTCCTAAAGGAATTATGTGCCTTAAAATAAAATGTAGTGCAGGGACTTCAAACTTGGCTTTTTTAGGGCAAGTTGGTATCTCCACACATAACCCAAATAAATGGATTCCTTAAGCAGTGCAAGTGTGGCAGCTCGGTCTAACATCTGTGTGGACTTTTTGCACGGGTTGTGAAAATAACTCTGTGAAAAGAAGAAAAATAAGTCAATCTGGAGGAGGCTGACTTTGTGTGGAAAACAAATTCATGTAAAAAATATATATTTTATCCAGGCTACAGCGTCATGGGCAGAACATATACTTCTTTCTTCTGATTATTTTCAGTCTTCAACTGGTATTAAAGTATCATATCTCACAACACACAGCTAATTAGACCATTAGCTAATATAGTATGGTAAAGTGAAATATTTAATTTAATTTATTCAGCTGGGGAGAAACTGAAGACACTCTCAGCTGAATTTCAATTCTGAAATTTAGCATTTCAAAAGAATTGCATGTCATGGCCATGAAAAGATCAGAACATGGAGAGGAGTATGCCAGTGTTCTGTTCATGACTCCCTATAACACTCTTTCTCTCTCTCTCTCTCTCTCTCTCTCTCTCGCCTCAGCCTTGATTATCAGTCTGAGTGTGCAGACAATGAGTGTGTTTCTCATTTGCATCTGTCTCTTTTTGGATTCTCTCTCCCCCTCTCCCTTCCTTTCTCTCTCTCTCTTTCTCCTCTGTCTCTGTCTACTCCCCCCACCCCTTCAAATCTCCTTTCTCCACTGACTCACTTGTCCACTTACCCCCCCCCCCCCCCTGTTTTTACCCCACCACCCCACCCGCTCCTTCTCCACTTCGTCTGTCTTTATATACCCCCCCCCTCCCCCCCTTGTTTCTTCTTCTCTCTCTTCTTTTCCCTGTCTCTGTCTCACAGTGTGGCTTTTTCCGGAGGGCTCAGTATAAAGACAAAGTGCCTCAATACCACGCGGTGAAGATTCCTCGACAGGACCGGCCCCAGTTCCAGGATGAGAACTCTGTCAATTTACACAAGAAAGAATGGGCCACACACTGGAGTGATGGCACATCCTGAGTCTCACACACACACACACACACACACACACACACACACACACACACAGACACACACACACACATACACAACTCTACTGAGCACTGTGCTGTGGATGCAGAGGCTTTGCTGTGCAGAGACTGATTGCTGTGGTTTTGTGCACTCTTGAAGAAGCCCTCATCATCCAGATCTGAGCACTGATGACATACAATATCACTGCTGCCAACCCATGGATACATGTTCGACTGAGTGCACAGGTGCTTGAATTATACCGCCCCCCCCCCCCCCACACACACAGAGATAAAGATACTCCGACAAATGCCAATCAATGAGACCATTTGAAACATTTGCTCGTCAGTGACGCGTATCAGCATTCATTGAACTCACATGGACTGATCGACCAAAGGAGCACTATAGATTGAGATGCAAGAGTTCGTCATTCAATCACAGATTCAGATTTAACACACTGTACAAAAATGAGTAGGGATGGAGAGTACTACTGAAAGCAAACACACATACACACACACAACCAATGTATCAGGCCACTGGCATAGCCCATGTTTTGCCTTAATAGAAACCGTAAATGGCAAATGGCAAATACAATTGGTATGTAACCGCAAGGTATAATTTTATTTTATTTAGCGCTGGTAATAGAACATGCAAAGAAAGAGGAGGGCAAGGTGAGGCTAAGAAACAAACACATCTCATTGACAACATTACACATCTGTGGTTATGGTCACAGAAGGGGGCCACCCCACCGCTCTGGCCTGTTTCAATAAACAATCACTAGCCGTGAACTGAATCAGAAAAACAACACTGCTGCCTTAACTTACCCTATTCGTTGCTTGCGAATGAAAGAATAATCAAAAAACAAAAGGCATACAGTGCAGCATACAATGACCAGATTGTCTGCAATGCATCCAATTTGTAGTGGAAAAAACCCACCCGTCATGATTAAATGAAAAAAAAAAATTGAATCCTTACAAAGGAAATGACACATTAGGTAGTTACCCCAGAGAATTAACACTACGCTCGTCCGTTACACAAGTTTCCATTGGTTTACCTATAGTGTTCTTATTTAGTTTTTGTTTTTTAACAGGCTCCATGTCCCTAGTGTTACTCATAGTTTCACCAGAGCACTGCAGATGATTACTTTTGCTCAGTTTTCTGGTCTAAAAGTGCCTTAACATAGAAATGACTGAAGTCTGAGTTAGAGAGGGGGAACGAGAGAAATAGTTATTTATCTTCATCTCCCTGAAATCAGAGATAGAGTACACATCCTGGGTTGGTTTGAAGAGAGTGAGTGAAACGTCCAGTTTCCTGGGATCTGCATTGGATGCAGGGCTACAGGCGGAAGCTTAATCTGTGCATAGACATTGCTGGACAATCTTGTATTAGCTGCATGGTCAAACTTTGCTGTAAACACTTGTTTTGTCATGATCTTATGTTTATTTATTTGTGACTGACTCTACTGTTGTACTATTTGTAAATAAAACAAAAACTGGGAAATGAATGCCTGCAAAAAAGAGTGAGCATATTATAGGCCTACATTTGAGATCAGTGAATGACCTGCAGTACGTATTTTGGGCAGTAGAGGGCAAGCGTGCTATGGCTTGTGATGACAATGACATTGAGAGCATCCTCTGAAAGGAATATTCAATTTTTTTTTAAATGTAAAAGCCTTTCATAGAGATGAAAATGTTGTCAACTAATGTATGAATAATTTTACTACATCTGAAAATGTTAAAACAGAGGATATTCTTTTTATAAACCATACTGTACATACTACTTGAAAGAATATCTTAACCATATATTTGAACACATTAATAAAATACTGCCTGTGTACACAACGTGTGATTATTAAGTAGGCAGCTGATACCAGTGCAAAAGGTTTTGAAATGTAAAAATGACAAAGACACAACAGAAGCACACTGTACATCTATAGTCTAAATAACATTTAACCAGACAATTGCAATTCTAGATACATATGTCATTTTTCAATTTACCATGGCCTACCTGATAACTGGAAAAAGTCTGAGCAACCTCATCTAATCCCAAACTTCTGCCTAATAAGTAATTACATTTTCTCTCTCCGGTGTCTTTTAACGTAGGCATGGCCATATACAGAAGTCCAAAAACTGAGCTTGCATACCCTGATCTACATATGTGCTTTTTAAGACATTTGTCTTAAGACAATAACAATAAGACATTTGTAGGGCAGAAAATTAATAACAATAGCTTTAAAACCACGTCAGTGGGTAGGAGCATACATCATCTTTCAAGCAGTACAAATGTGTCTCTTTGACTGACATCAGCTCTCTGTCACATCTCATCCCTCCCTCGCTCCTCTCTTCCTGTCACCTCTCTCTTCCAGCCCCCTCCAGTACTGATCTGCTTGTGTGGTCTGTGTCTCGGAGTCTTTTCCCTTCGTGTCTCTCAGCCTCCTTTTCTGCGTCTCTCTGCTTTCCATTACCTGCTCCCTCTTTCTCATCTCCTCTCATCTCTTTGTCTTTAATATTACATTATTTTTGTTAATTTCTCTCTCCGTCCTCTACTCTTTGTTTTCTCTCTCCCACTGCCTGTCCCTTTCTCTCACCTGTCTCTCCTGCCAGTGCCAAATGTATTAAAAATAATTTGAGTTGAGTTTGCATCATTTTCTTTATGAATTACAGAAATGTGTTTCAAACAGTACATAAACGTAAGCTATTACGTGTTTTCATACAATAATACTATATGATGACACTATAATTATGCTAGGTTTGTGTTGTTAAATTAAGCCTATAGGTCCTATAGGTCCTATAATCGTGTTATGTAATGTAATGGGTTTCAAAGAAGCCCAGTAAAATGCACTCAAATTGTGACCATTAACTTCACTTACCCAAGTAGCAGTATGCAGCTAAAAGTAGATCGGGGAACAATTGAAGTACATTTGCACTTAAATTATCAAAGTTGCTGAGATTGTCTTCAACAGCAGACTTCTTGGTCTCTAGAGTATTTAGTTCACATAGACACTAGAGGAAGGAGGATATATGGTTTTAATAATACATCAGTGTAGATTGTGGAAGCACTGTACCATGTGAAGACATGGAGATGATGAAGAAGCATCCTTCATGGGAGCCTGCACCATCTCCTCCATTTGTCCTTTAGAAAAAAGATTGAATTGAAGCCTCTGTACATGACCCCACTGAGAGATGCATAATCCGGTTGGTTGTTATGGCGATTAATGGGTGAGGGAGGTGGCGGCCGGAGCTGAAGGAGCGGAGTGGAGGAAGGTGTTATGCGGAGCTGTGGCTGGAGGATTGACAGACGTTAGTAGCTTTAAGAGGGTAACTCTGGAGACACGGCAGGTTCCCCAGGGCTTGCTGACTCAGTGTGTGGTCAGAGTACATTAACTGTGTGCCTGTCACAGGTGAAACTGTAGTATGTGCACACAAAGCCCACAGCATCTCTCCATTTGGGCCAGTGACACTTGCAGTAATTGGACTCAACAGTGTCGGGATAACCTGATGTGAAAAGTACACATACTGACAACGGGTGTGGACCCATGGACTTATATATGGTTGTGTGTATGTGCTTACATGTGTGTGTGCTCTTGATTCAGGTTGTCGCGTACATGTTGGCAACCTGTTAGTTTCTTTGTGAACACTTTACTTGAACCTCTTGTCTTAAAACTAATATAATGATGCCATGCCATGGAATATGCCATAGGCTGTCAAATGTTATGACTACTACTTCAAGAGTAACTATTTCCTGTAGGTAGCACTGACAAGCTCTACCCCAGATGCCACATGTTTATTAAAAGGTATCCAGGACTGATATGCTTGTTTATGGTGAACTAAATAATTCAAATGACATGTAATTTCCTTGGTCTGTCCATATGGGACAAGTGGTTTGGTCAAGTCACCATATTTTAGGATGGAAGGTGTAAAAAAGCACATGCCGCAAATCCACAGGATTTACCACTTTAATAACGTTGACGGGTGAGTGCGTCACCCTGCCCCTGTGGGCCACTTAAGGCACACATCTTCATCTTTGTCCCCAGTTCCCTAACTCCTCTAAATGGACCAGGGGCCGTTTGTAGATCCTCTTTGTAGCCCCTCTCTCCTCCTGACTGTCCATCCTTTCCCTATTCCCTAGGGCTTCCAGAGCCCAGTTATCCATTCATTCCCTTCGTCTCCAGGGTCCAAACACAATGAGCATTGCAGGGGTATATAAGATCCACCATGATGTCCTCCCCACCACTGAAGTTAGACTGGGCTGCACCATCATACCTACGCAGAATATCAGCCAAGGACAGCCGACGGAGCCTCTGAGCAACCAGCACTCCAGCATCACCAGAACCAGCGCCAGTACTCTCCTCAGAGCAGGCATCCAAGAGCATGGAGACCGGATCATGGTTGACTCTGCTGGGGCTCATTCTGTCTTTGGCTGCAGTAGGACACTCCATCCAGGAGGAAGGGGCCCTTGAGGCCAGCCAGCGTCAGCCCACCGACTCGGAGGAGAATCTGGTGGAGAGACTGGGGGCATTGGTAAGTCATACTGGCATGGAGGGGCCATTTCATATCATTGTAAAATGCACAGCATTGGAATAATGTAATGGAAGTGGGTAAAGAAGTAGTGAAAGTGGTCTGTTTAGGAGTCGAGGGTTACATATGAAGGGAGTAGGTTTCATACCAGTAGCTGCACCAGGTAGCTGCAACTGATCCCGACTACAGGAGTAAGCTGGGTGTTCATGAAAGCTACACCATACTTTCTAAACTTCGTCACAGAGGCAGTGTGACAATGTGTAAACATGCATCTGATTTAAATATTATTGTTTTTTTCTTATTGTTTATTGTATGACTGAAGTATATCTTCTCTTCTGCATCTATTGTCAGTTAAATATATGAAATGTGTAAGTATATATTTTTCCCTATCATAACTGTGTGTGTGCATGTATGTGTTTTCACATGTGTGTGTGTGTGTGTGCCCATATTCTTTAGGACCTTAAGGATCCAATGGGTCGTGCCATTGAGGAGCACCTCTTGTATACCATTATTCGCTCCCTCTCTCAGGGCTCTCCGAGGTACGGGCGCAACCCTTCTGTTCTCCACCAACCACAGAGGTAAGTCTGTCACTTTACACATTTCACACCACACCATTTCCATTCAACTATTTCCATAACCTAAAAATGTCATCTTACTTTGCCCCAAAGCCACACATTCCAAACAAACAACACTGTGCTTTTTAGGCAGCCCTGTCTGACGCAAATCAAAAGCTGATTGTCCCTCTATTTATAATGTTGTGTGTATGTTTTCTTTGATGACTGCCGTGGCTGTCATAATGCCTTAAAAGGAAATGGCATTAAATCTCAGAGGTTTGAGCCTGTTAATGGATTAAGGGGGAGATTGCTGGGCTAGAAAATCTTTTTAAGTCTGCACAAAGCCATAACAATAAATATTTTAAAAGCCTCTTGTATGCCCACTTTTCAGAAAAAGATTTTTTTTTTTATTATTTTAATGGGAGAGCATCTAGTGAATTCTGTTTTAGTTCACAGCTCTGGGAAACTTCTGTCTGAAAAAATAAATGGTGCTGCGATGCACTGTGACGTACTGTGACGGAACATACCTCTGTCTGGTGAATTCTGGAACCAGAAGGTACAGATTGTGTTGTGCTGTTCCCACAGGTTTGGGCGTGGTACCCAGGGAGACGAGGGCAAAGAGAGGATACAGTCCCGCGACTGGGAGGCTGTCCCTGGTCAAATCTGGAGTATGGCTGTGCCACAGAGATTTGGCAGGAAGTAGAGCAAGCGACCGGCGCGACTGATGTTGCCAGCAAGACAGAGAGAGAGAGACCAATTAGGATCAGCTGAAGTCCAGGACTGGCAGACAGACATGAATTAGTAAAACACGTTCTCATTATATTTTTAAAGAAAGGCTTTCGCCCGTTGTCCCGCCCTCTCTCTCTCACTCTCTCTACTCACTCCCAACCTATTGGGCTCGGCGCAGAAAGCCTTAACCTGCATCATGCCATCTGTGTTGTGACCAATCACAAACCTCCACCATAGCTTTCAGGATTTGATTCAGCCAGTTGAATGAAGTAGTTAAAGTATTTTGGAGAGAGTGTGTGTGTGTGTGTGTGTGTGTTCATGTGTGTGTGTCTCTGGATGTGTGCTTGCATGAATGCATGTGTATTGCTTACATCCTTTTAGCATAGTGCACCTGGCTAAATTTTTTGTGTAGAATTGAACAAAAGTTGAATATCATTAGTTTATATTGATATGTGGCTTTTTCTCTTCTCATATGATTAGCTTATGTTGTTTGTGCAAATAAATCTGCTTCTCTAATGAAGGTATGTTCTTTTCTTTAATTGCATCTTCTTCACCAGCGTCACATAGTAAGTACATTGACCAGACGCCAGTCACTCTAAGGTAGTATGTCTACACTGCTTTCAAATAGCCCTATAGGAACATCATGCCGTGCTCAAGTCCATTGGCTCTCAGATCATAAAACAGGCAATCATATGCCGTAAATGATGACTCGTGAGCCCCATGAGTCAACGACAGATGTGCTTTTTAATGGTGGCCATTACGAGCAATTCCACCCCTTTACATGCGTGGTTGTTATGGTGACAGGAACCTTGACATGTTCACCAGGAAGTTCATGCCAAGACGTGCACATGCAGACATGGAATTTTATAAGAGCATCTTACAAGACCTCTCTCTCCCTCTCTCTCTCTCTCTCTCTCTCCCTCTCTCTCTCTCTCTATCTCTCTCTCTCCCTCTCTCTCTCTCCCTCTCTCTCTCTCTCTCTCTCTCTCTATCTCTCTCTCCCTCTCTCTCCCTCCCTCTCTCACTCTCTCTCCTCTTCCCACTGAAGCCCAGTCAGCTCAGCTATAGCTCCTGTAGAGGAAGCTGACATGTCACAGTTTGTCACTTTTCAGCTGGATTTGCCATGACATAGCCAATCAGCTGAGTAGGAGACAGTTTGGTGAGGTCTGTGTAAATAACCATGAGCACCACTCACTGTCTCACTGCCCTGTCTCTTCACCCCTCTCTCAGTCGTTTCATCTGCAGTAAATGTACCACTGGTGCCTTTCCAGATGAGGCCAGTGTCATTTCACAGTTACAATTCTGAAATGCCTCCTAATTGTATCTTTGCAGGCTGGTTGCACTAATTCAAGTAAAAACATGATTTCTGTAGTTCTGTGCGATGGGTGTGCTGTGATTGTATTTAATGTGCATATCCTCACATAAGTGTTGATGTGTGTGCGTTTACATGTATGTTCAATGTGTGTGAGCATGTGTGTGTGTGTGCAAGTGTGTGTGTGCATCAATCCTTATGCAGGCTACGTGTGTCTGTGTGTGTGTGCGTGCGTGTGAGAGTGTGTCTGTGTGTATGTGTGTGTGCGTGTGTGTGTGTGTGCATAATTCCTTATGCAGGCTATGTGTGTCTGTGTGTGTGTGCGTGCGTGTGAGAGTGTGTCTGTGTGTTTGTGTGTGTGCGTGTGTGTGTGTGTGTGTGCATAATTCCTTATGCAGGCTATGTGTGTCTGTGTGGAAATTGGTGTTGTTGGGTTGACTCGTTAAGCACTCATGGAGCTTGTCAGTAATAGCTTCACCACTAATTAAAAGATGCCAGCCTGCAATTATTGTACTTTGTGCACTCTTTGTTTGATGCAGCCAATTACCAAGACACTTGTATGAACTGCTTTAGACACCTCCCTCTATTGAACTGACCTTCAGTCTCTGCTTCCTGTACAGGAAGAGAGGGAGTGGGGAGGTGAAAATTGCCTGAAAAATAACGAGTGCATTTTCATCCATGTGTTCTCTAACACTGAAAATGGCATGTTTCCACTTTAAGTATAGGTATACAGATAATTACAAGACAGTGGGCAAATGTGACATTTCCATTCATTCTGCATTGTGTGTGTGTGTGTGTGTGTGTGTGTGTGTGTGTGTGTGTGTGTGTGTGTGTGTGTGTGTGTGTGTGTGTGTGTGTGTGTGTGTGTGTGTGTGTGTGTGTTTGGGGGGGGGGGGGGTGATGCCCATGAATCAGTGCAACAGTTCATCTCTTGAAATGTGTGCTACTCAGCTGCCAATTGAATCCATTTCTCAGTCAAGGGCACATTGAGGAACCCTTGTTCATGTCCTTTTCCTACGGGGATAGTAAAACCACAGATTTTTCCACAGGTAAGGGAATGGATAGGCTCTCATAAGCGAGTGCCATCGTCTTCAACTTAACCTCGAACAGCTCTGATAATAGGCGTAAAGCATAGCCTCAAAGCGTTATCCACAGCAAGAATCCACTGCAGAGATTAAGATCTATCACCACTTCATGTTTATACCCCCGTACTTAATGTGGACAACCTCTGCAGCACTTTGTATGTGTGAAGTGAACAGGTTTAGACAGGAGGAATTTGAATATATGGTGGACTGTTGACGCGGCAGTCCACATTCATGCCAGGGATGCGAGGGCCACATTTAGTCTCTGCTCCACGTGCAGCCGTGGTCTCTAATCAGCACAGCTGGAGACAAAGCAGACCTCCACTCATCTCATATTCATGAGCCTGGGGAGTCTTCTGTGAGTGTGTGTTAGTGTGTATGTGCGGGTGTGTATACCTGCATGTGTGTGTGTGTGTGTGTGTTTGTTTGTGTGTACCTGGATGTGTCCATGAGTGCATGTGTGTGTGTGTGTGTGTCTGTTTGTCTTTGTAGATGCATCTGTGTCTCTGGGCCTCTGAATATGTGTGTGTGTGTGTGTGTGTGTGTGTGTGTGTGTGTGTGTGTGTGTGTGTGTGTGTGTGTGTGTGTGTGTGCTCGTATCTGTATGTGTGTGTGATTGTCTCTGCATGTCCAAAAGGATTATATTTTTTCCCAAACACAGACAGATTCTGTTTTCCTGTTTATGGTCCACAGTCTGCATCACTCTCTTACTGTCTGCTGTACTGTGGGGTATTTTGTGTGTGTGTGTGTGTGTGTGTGTGTGCGTCTGTGTGTGTGTGTCTGTGAGTGCGTGTGCGTGTGCGTGTGCGTGTGCGTGTGCGTGTGCGTGTGTGTGTGTGTGTGTGTGTATGGGTGCTTTACCTCAGCTCTCTCCTCTCTCCCCATCTTTTCCATTTTTCTTTCTTTTTTTTTTGCTTTCTGTAGATGACTTTTCCCACCTCTGGTCAGCCAGCTTAGATTGATATCACACCCCTTATCTTGCGTGAGAGGGGTAGAACTAAATTGCTTTGGCAGGTGGAAATAGGATGCCACTGTGTTTCCATAAGATATTTCTATAATCGAAAAAAAAGTCGAGCTTGTGCACCAGCTTGACAAGTGAGAGACAAAACCCTCGCCCAGTGGACCAGTTCATCACCATCTCAAACACTATTTACTTAGATACAAGCAGTGTTAATTTGAATGCAAATAAACCTGATAGTATACACTGTTTAGGTGTGATATTGCACAGCAATCATTATGATCTTATCATAATAAGACTACTAAAAGGAGTGATATATTGATATGTAATGTCATGTAGAAAATCCCTTAATGTTGGCATATAGTACACAGTTAATGTTACAATGTTATAAACTTATAAATACCCCTCTCTAATCCTGTCTTTCCTTATGCTCTTATGCCTGACATTTTCCTCATTAACCTTTTCCATCTCGTTTTCCCCTGTCACTTTTCTCACACATAATCAGTCTTGGTGGTTAAGCAGTTTCTAGATGCAGAAGAGCATGGCCAGGATTTGGCCGTCACGCACACTAATGTAAGAGCCATGCTGATCGACCCCCACGCGTCTGGAAATAGAGAGGGAAAAAAATCACAACATGGAAGATGACAGAAGTAGCAGCATCTGCTTTGACAAGCTACGGCATTGGTATTTGAGAAAGTAATTAAGATTTGGATACTCTCATAATGAGTATTACTGTGAAGCAGCGATGGTTTCATTTCAACCCAATATGGAACTTATGATTGCATAGTGCCCTGGCCTTATAGCTTCTGAAAAACAGATGCTCAGATTATAAGCAGACTGTCTGTTGAAACTCTGTTAACTAAAATGATGGTTACGGTTAAGGTTAGGGGTTGGGTTTGGTCAAGGTGTTCAGTGAACAGCTAGAAAACAAACCATCTATAAAGTTGTCTTTGTAGATGGACTATTAAAATAAAGTATTTCCCCAGATTCTTATCTATTCTTCGTGACTCCCCCGTAAAAGTACCTTACAAACATCAATGTTATCGAAAACCTTGTGAGGTTAATTTCCCTCCCCTCTCGTATATCTTGAGTTTATGTATTCTGCTCTGGTGTGCAGCAAAATGTACTTCACACTGGGATATGTCCTGATTCCTGGGGTAGTCAGCAAGGGGAGCAGCTCTGAAGTGGCATTTCTGAAGAATAACAATTCTAATGAGTAGTAGAAAACTAGTGGGTGGTTCTTTTGGCTGCAGGTAATGTGTGTGTGCGTGTGTGTGTGTGTGCGTGCGTGCGTGCGTGCGTGCGTGCGTGCGTGCGTGCGTGCGTGCGTGCGTGCGTGCGTGCGTGCGTGCGTGCGTGCGTGCGTGTGTGTGTACACGTGGGCAATGGAAACACCTCAGGGTGTGTAGCTACTGCAGAGAAGTGCTTTGCCTTGTGAGCGTGGCTCACCAGTGTTCTCTTTGATGAGTGAGAAACACACACACACACACACACACACACACACACACCTCCGGGGCCCCCTGCCTTGCCCCACCTGACCTCTCACAGGGGGTTAGGAGTCCTCATTCAACCCCTCCCTCTCCCCCCGTAACACGCAGGCACTGAGGTTGACCTGTGCACCGGGAGAGCTATCTCATTTCATCTCTAGTTTTACCTTCTCTGTGTGTGTGTGTGTGTGTGTGTGTGTGTGTGTGTGTGTGTGTGTGTGTGTGTGTGTGTGTGTGTGTGTGTGCTATCTCATTTCATCTCTAGTTTTACCTTCTCTGAATGCCGAACACTGACAGGC